>NC_138230.1:38958919-39018919 GCF_964197995.2 Scardinius erythrophthalmus | reverse complement strand
TATTCAAATAATATTTGGATAAATGGGAAGATGTCATATATATACATATGATTTATGTAAAGTGAGCAGTGGCAGAGATGCAGATAATACATGTAATGTTGGGTAGTACTTTATTTTACAGCAACTACTAGCAGCAAGAAGCAGGTGAACAAATAAGCAGTTCCAGTCTCTAAATCAGAGACAGGAGGGGAAAACATGCAATTAACTCACAGTGAAGAGAGGGAAACAACAGATGCAAGGAAAACACAGTGTTCTCAGCAGGATCTGGCAGCATCCAGCTGTCTGTTTTCTGGATATAAATGGCTGAAATTATTAGTATCACTGTCCACTGATAAATGGGTTTTTCACAGGACTTTCCTGTTGGCTTCCGTCAGACATCATCAGCAGTAACATGTGACATTTTTATGCTGGGTGGTATAATGCCCCTTTCACAAGATGTAAAATAAGTATTTGATGAGTGTGTATGTGGAATTTTAGCTCAAAATACCACACAGATATTTTTAAATAGCATGTTAAAATTGTTACTTTTTGAGGGTGAGCAAAAACGCACCGTTTTTGTTTCTGTCCCTTTAAATGCAAATGAGCTGCTGCTCCCGGCACAGAGGGCGGAGCTTTAACAGCTTGTGTCATTTTACCTCATATAGACATGCACTGAAAATTTCAAAAACTTTGAAAGTCATACAAAGATGGAGAGACTCAAGAAGAAGTGACAATGTAGACAACATTTCTGAATGGTTAGTTGATGATTTTATGTAGCTTATAGAGCCGCCCATCCGTAAAACCCCAAGTGGACCTCTAGGTTGAAAAATCGTCAATGCATGTGAATGGGAGAAACTTATTATTTTCTGGTCCCGTTTGAATTTTGCCATGAATGTGAACATATGTCGTCTGTGAATTGTTTATATAATCTTTCATGTTACGAGTTTGACAGTATATGGTATGATTCTTCGGCTAGCAGTTGTGGAAAAGACATAACGAGAAAGACTACGTTGCCTATGTGACGTCACCCCATAAAGTTGACTTACCTGTGGTTTTCGCCATCCTCAACGATTTTGTCCTCTCCCTGAAAGAAGGCGGTGAAGTGCACCAAAGCCACAGCCATGTTTAGCGGGATCTGCGAGCTAGTCCGTGTGCTAGTGGTGGTGACGTTTCAAACTCGTCGAAAGCAGCGAAGAGTTGTAGTCCACAAAGTGCTCTCACACAAAGTCTACTCGTATCAAACTTCTACCCACTAAATTGTAGCATTCTTCACACGAAAGATTATATAAAAAAATTCACAGACAACATATGTTCACATTCATGGCAAAATTCAAACGGGACCAGAAAATAATTATTTTCTCCCATTCACTTGCATTGACGATTTTTCAACCTAGAGGTCCAGTGGGGTTAGCGGAAGGGGCGGGACTTTCCAGCTCTATATGTAGTTATCTTCTAGTCATTGATTAGCATATTCTGTCATGATAATCTATAAATCGCGTCCCTGGGGCGGGGTTTATGTAAATTTTAGGGTTGGTGATGTCACTAACCCAGGAGGAATGTCGTGTAGTGCCTACCAGCCGATTGTTGTAGTCCTTAAAAAGCAATTTCTTTTAAAAGAAAATATATCTCTTTTCTTTGAACTTTGAGCATTGTAACTTTGCAGATGTTTATACATAATCAAACGTTGGTTAAATCATAATCAACCAGCCCTTTAAACAAAACAATATGCAACAGAATAATGTTTGGGTGAATATTGCACTGCTTTGAGAAATCAGTGCCAGTGCCATTATATTTCACTTTGCAGCAATACGAGAATTTCATTTAATATTTAGATTTAGATTAACACCATGCAACTGAACCATGTTAAAATCACCTTTTATACCAATATGTGAAACCTACACAATGGAGTGCTAAGTGATGGCTTTTATATTCTGCTTTGTAACACAATAATTATGTTTGCCTTATGTTGCTTGTGTGAGTCTGGTAACAGTATTTGCGATTTTAATCGAAACTTTGTAGAAAAGTAAATAAATGCAGATACCCACTTCAGAAATTACTGCTGGCTTTGACATTTCAAATACTTTCCTATTTCTTATGCTACATTCTCAGCCCTGTCCAGTTGAAGGAGAGTGACAAACATTTTACATTACATCTACATAAGTCCATTTACACTTACATTAAATTTGTCCAAAGCACCTCAAATAAGGGACACAACAGCATAAGCAAACATTGATATGAGATAAACACCAAAAAATACAGGTTGATACGTGTCAAATCAAGCCCTCAGCTCTTTTCTGAAGAAAGACAAACATTAATAGAGATGAAAGCCAAAATATTAAATTCCATGGATGAATATTTAAAATTGTGAGTGACAATTTTCACCTAAGATTTAGAGCCAAATTACAGGTGGGCGAAAATGGCTTTAGAAAGATGGCAACATCATTATTATTTTTTTTATACATAGATAGGTAGGCCTATCATTCAAATCTGTTTATTTAAGCAATCCTTGTTGCATAACATGCCAACAGTGACAGTTCAAAAATGGCACTTTTAATGTTTTTTTCACCCAAAGTTTGCATGACTGTAACTTAAGAAGTATTAAAGATATCTTAACATCCTTTTCTGTTTTGGTTCTCAACAAACCTTTCTTTTGGTATCTTCATTATAAAGGCCCTATAGGGTTCATTCCGAGAGATATGGGTATCTCAATGTGGCTCCATGAGTAAATTGTTAAATTGTACACATTTTCAGTGGTTTACACAAAGTTTACATACAACCTGATACTTTTTTTTTTTCAATGCACTAAAATTGTCAAGTTGAGGCACATTAACTTCCTTCCAGAGATTTGTAGAAGTACATTTCTGAAATACAAAAGTGAAAAAAGACCTGCACCAGCTAAATAGCCATGTTTTCCCTCATTCTTAAGTATATTATATAATAAGTATATAACTATAAACAGTATTTTTTGAACTCACAAAATTTTATGTTAAGTTTTTAGTGAGTAACTATAGGTACATTTTCACTTTTAACATTATTTGCTCTTCAGACATTCCTCTTCCAATACAAGTATCAGCTGTTTGCAATGCAAAGTCACCCTTATTTGGTTTTCGACCATTGAAAATGGGTAAAGTTGAACAATATGAAAAGTGCATCTCTCCATTTTTGAACTGTTGCCATTGGTATATAATGCAACAGGGATACTAAAGGCAATATAATTTACTAATAGACCTGCTTATCTGCAAACATAAAATAACAATGCTGCCGTCACCCACCTGTAATTTGGCTTGTTGACCCCCCTCTACAAAATAGTATATTACTCAGGAAATATTAATCAATGGCATTTAATATGTTGGCTTTCATTTCCATATGTTTTTCTTTCTTCAGAGAAAAAAAAAAAAATTGAGACAGGGACCTCTTGTTGAGTTGACAGATTGACATTGACCCCGGTATGCACAATTAACATGGAAACAACCAGCATTTGCACCAATACTAAGCACCAATGGCCACTGTTGGTTAAACATAAATAGCTTCCTGATTACAATGCAGAACTTCTATCTTTTTTCCCTGGAGTTTGCATTAGTGCATGAAACTCTTTGCCTTTTTGTATTTATTTATTTATTTATTTATAATTGCAATAGAGAGTTGGGCCTGCCAGTATCTTCCAATAATGTGCATATAAATTTAACGCATATACATCTCAGAAAGAACATATCCAGATCATAATTCACCTCAAAATCCCAACAGAAAAAGAAAATATTTTGGATAAGATTTTTAAGCCAATTATAAGACTTTTTTTTTTTTTTTTTTTTGCACTGTTACATTATTTTATGAAAACCATGACATCAATAGACAGGCATTAGACAGAATCTGTGCCAGAGAACAATTATGACAACATACATTCTGTATTATAACGGTTGATCCAGTTTAACCTTGTTGTACAAGCAATGGATATGAGCTGAAACGCACAATTATAGAACAAAGAGAGCTGACAAACTATATGTAGTGAGAGTATAACACAATATGTGGGATGTCCAGAATATGAAATATTCATATTATGCATGTAATATACAATATGCTGTGAATTTACAAAAAAAAAAAAAAGATTTACCTGCTGTGCCTAGTCTCTGCTTGTTTTCCTTTGTTCCTGTCACTCTCTCTAATCACCACTCCTTCATCCTGTAACCTGCAGAGATGGATCCAAAGCCTGCTTTAGACCAGCGCTTGTCTTCAATCCCCCCATCTGCAGCACAGCACACTGCCACCATGCACTAAACCGCTCTGCCACAATCACTTTGCCTTCATAATATCCAATTAACCACATCAAGCTTAGGAGGAAAAAAGCCTACAGTGTTCACATTTGCGAACAAGGCAGATGTGTGTGTGGACCACAGGCGTCTTTATATGCACAAGACCCTGTGACTACTCTGTGGCACTTCAGAACATACTGCTTTTTGATGTGGATATGCAGGATAATATAGAATCAACAGCAGTAATATCAGTTAATAACTTTCAAGACACACTTTAAAGGCACAGTTATCAATCTATGCAAATTAATAATACTCATGCACACTCATACATCGCTTAAGGAGATAAGCACTATCCAGATGTGTTTTAAAGATTCACTCATACTGGAACAAAAAAAACTGTAAATTATTTTTTTATCTTAAACTTGCAGTTCCTCTATACGGAAACTATAGATAATTATGAGGTGTCTATTATAAAATTTATAATTTTTTTTTTATTTATTTTTTTTAAGTCCAAAAATATACAATATTCTTAAATGTCATCACACACACACAATTTAGCGGTTGGACAATGAAACTGAAACACTGGCCGATAGTGTTGGAGGTTTCACATCTACAGTATATATGTGTGGCCTGGTAGCCAATTTTCACTGATTTTACATTCCAACAGTTAAGAGCAGAGTGTGAAGGTTGAATTGACAGAGCAATAGCTAAACACAATAGGAGACATTGTCAGAGTTCAAAAGAGGACAAACTGTTGGTGCGCGTCTCTCTGGCTCTCTTTTCACGTCTTTGTGGTGTATCGAGAGCTATGGTATACAGGGTAATGTCGGCATACTACCATTTAGGAAGAACCACATACAACAGGAGTTACTGTTGACGCAAGAGGAAGCCGTCTGAAACAACGCATTCTCATCCTAGGGCGTCATATACTGACGCTTTTGACATTTCGTCTACATCGAACGCACATGGCACCCTTTAGCGTCAATATGAGACGCACAGAGCTTTGTTCGGTTATGGGTAGGTTTAGTTCTGGGGTAGGGTTAGGGTTAGACCGCTAGGAGGCGCCTTCTGGCCCATATCTGTCTGCGTCTCATATTGACGCTAAAGGGTGCCATGTGTGTTCGATGTAGACGAAATGTCAAAAGCGTCAATATATGATGCCCTAGGATGAGAACGGGCTGTCTGAAAGGGATGTCCAGGTACTAACTCGGATTGAATCCAAAAAACAAAATCAGCTGTGCAACTAAATTGCTGCTAAACTAAAATCCTCTCCTGTTCGCATCAAACCTGTTCATCTGGAGCTCCATAGGGTTAATAATCTTGGTCGGGCTGCTATAGCTAAACCTTTGGTCACACGTGCCAGTGCCAAACGTCGGTTTCAATGTTGCCAGCAGTGCAAATCTTGGGCTGTGGACAGTGTGAAACATATTGTTCTCTGATGAGTCCGCCTTCAATGTCTTTAATCTGTGGGAGTTATGGTATGGAGAAGCCCCAAAGAGGCTTAACACCCGGACAGTTGCTGTCCAGAGTGAAGCATGTATTGGCCACAAAAGGAGATCCTACACCAGTGGTGCCCAATCCTACTCCTGCCGATCGACTGTCCTGCACAGTTTATTGCTTTTTTTATTAAATTGATTAAAAGTGACAGTAAAGATTTACACTGTTACAAAACAATTCTCATGAATTCTTTTTTTTTTTTTTTTTTTTATAAAGAACTGAAAAAAATGTATCATTTAGGTTTCCACTAAATTATTAGGCAGCACAAATGTTTTCAACTTTAATAATAATAAGAAAGATTTCTTGAGCAGCAAATCAGCATATTATATTTATTTCTGAAGGATCATGTGACTGAAGACTGGAGTAATGATGCTGAAAATTCAGCTTAACTATCATAGGAATATATTACATTTTAAAATATATTAAAAAACAAAACATAGTTATTTGAAAATGTAATAATATAAAAAAAAAAATAAATCTGATAATTGATTTGATCAAATAATTTCTTCCTTGGTGAGCTCTTTTGGAAACAATACAATAATCCAACCAATCCCAAACGTTTAAATTGTAGTGTATATTGTTTCCAGTATCCAAATTCCAATTAAAGAAAATTAATTTTATAGAGTTGTAGTTACATTACATTTACAGGGGAGCTGAGTTATAAATCCACCAGCACAAATATAAGTTAATTGTGGTACCATTGCTTCAGACTGTCCTTAACTGGAGAAATGAGGCTCAAATTCTATCACACTCGAAGTCAGTTTTCATTATTAGTCATAAATGAGAGTGAATGCAGAACTGCCATTCCAGTGCTCATAACCTCAGACTGCACTCTAAAACATGCAGGGTTGTTTTAACCCACATTTGGGTCAAATATGGACAAACCCAACCATTGGGTTAAAAATGTCATTTAAAAATGTAACCCAATGGCTGGGTTTGTCCACATTCGACTCAAATTTGGGTTGAAACAACCCAGCATTTTTTTAGAGTGCTGATTAAGACCTCACTGACAACTGATGTGCTGCAGCTAGACGGAGCTAAACGCCCTGGGTGGTTTTTACACAGCAAATACACAAGCTTTCTGGGTTTTTTCCCCCTATGACCTTTCATATGGTTTCTCCCAGCCCTAAGGAAGACATACAGTATAAGACACTGAGATAGGCTTAAACCCATCTGCCAGTGGTCCTCTCACTTTAATTACACTGCTCTCCAGCCAATTGTATTAATTTCCAGAAAGTATAAATTTCCTTAATGTGAAACATCCCATAACCACAGAGACTGTGGAAGCTTAATGAACCTTTGGAATTACAACTGCTATGGCCATAGAGTTCCTTGGCCATACTGATATAACACACAGGCTTCTGTCCCCTGTGAGACAGCTCAAGGAAAAGCAAGGCAGATGAAATGTTTTCATTATGCAAAAACGTCTCCTTGAGGCATAAATAGGTAGAAGGCATTATATCGTTATCTGCTAAAAAAATGAAGCAGTGAAGCCATTACGGTGCCGCCAGTGGAGCAACATTTTAATAAACTAATGTTCTCCCTTCTGCTTTTCATTGGATTTTAATGTCCACAAGTCACTACAATAATGAAATCTACCCCTGAAGTAACACAAATGCTGCCCCAAATAACAAAACAAGAAAAAAATGGCATTACAGGGTCTGCATGCGAATCCATTTTTGGAAAGAAGTTAATGCCAGTTAATATTTAACAGGTGTAAACAGTGCAATACTGCAATATAATAACTAGACAATGGAAACTCATTAAATATCAGCAGTTAAAATGTTGTGTACTCTTCTAAAATGTCTTAACCTTCAATGGTATGATGTTGCCTCAGGGCAAAAAACTATTTTCTTCACTTTCCATCACAATTTAAACAAGATAAAAATAAAATGGTTCATAATGAAGGCATGACTTTGAATAAATAGCTTTCTTTTGGTCACATTACAACCTGGCAGTGTTTTTAACACCTTTTGTGGCAAGGAGAATTTCCCTAAAAAAAATTGTTTAGCCATGAAAAAGAAAACAAAAAAGATTGGAAAGAACATTAATTTGGAAAGAACAGTCAAATTATTTGTATGTTATGAGAATTTTCTTTTAACATTTTAACTCTCTCCTTGCAATTGAGAGAAATTTCTGACTTTTCGTGTTTTTATACGGTTAGGGGCGCTATGACTCATCTTCTGAAAGGGGTCAGCATCTCCGGATCAAAACACAGGCGAAAAAGAAGCAAAAACAAGCTATAGCATGTAAGCAGAAGCATATGTAATATAAAACCACATATAAATCAAAACTGCTTAATGTTACCGAATGAAATGTCGACCCAGGACGAGGTATAGGACTATTTGAGCTGGGAGTGTTGATGGACTCGATCTACAAAACCGCATTTTTCTCATCCTTTTGCTCAAAAAGTTGCTTTTTTTATGAAACACCCGTATTCAAGTGAAAATGATCAAAAATGCTGGCGGGGAAAGAGTTCTCTTAAAAAAAAATTGGACTTAACTTCATCGTCGCTAAAAAAGGTGAGCTATAAATTGCTATGGATAACCAAATTATCAGTAAATTAGAAAATAAAGAGGCCATAGAAGTTGAATCCACTGAAAGCATTGGGGAAATCTTCTGCTCTAGTCATAACCTCTGATTCAGTAATTACAGCAGATCAATCTTTGACACAATTAAGTGTCAGAATCCAATAGAAAATGTTTCCAGATAGAGGAAATCTATCTTTGCGTAACTAACTGACACAGCTGACAGGTCATTTCCATCAAACACATTGTTAATAAAATGCCAAGTGAGAGGTGTGAATGATGTAACATGAAAAATATCCATTTTGGGGCCTCAGAAGTATCAGTTACCAAACATCTCCTCTCAGAGTTAACTGTCCCCTCATCGAACGACAGAGGGAGGCACAGAGAGAGAGAGAGACGCTTTGATGGGTTGTCATAGAACAATGTGTCAACTCCACGGCTGCTCTCCACTGATGCTAATTACAGGTGACAGGGCTAAGTACAAGGGTTTACACATGATAACGATGACTCTAGAGGAAGTTCTTCATGGTCTCCTTTACAGCCAGGCTGACAGGCGCCATTATGCATGCAGGGATTTTGTCAGGATTCACTGATGAAGCTGGCCACTCGATGAAAGAGAGGAGAAAAGGACATACTTACATTATCGCCTGAGCTGCGCAGACACTGTATAGAGCCTGTCAGCTCTTCAGGGTGCTGAAAAAGAAAGCTTCATTTAAAATCACAATGTTAATATTATCATTTAGATTGATGTGTAAATTAGATTAAAACATGTACTACTTCATCACTGAGAATTGAACACTTGCGACAAACACTGTATCATTGCCACCTGGATTTAAATATCACTATCCATCAAGTAAAAATCAGATTAGAGATCTCTTTGATATATAATTTGTGTCTTCCAAACTGTGATTCAATTAACTAAAAACACATCTACTATAATATAATCAAATATATTAGATTCATATATTGCTTGCAGCAATATTTGCTTGCATATTTGATCAAAATACACCACTAATTTTGAATTGGCATCCATGGAAAAATAAAATAATGAAACGACACAAGTGCTTTGTGCAAAAAAATCCACATAATTTACCATTTTATTTACAAAATAGCATCAACACAACACACATGCATCGTGGTGGAGATTAACATTTTGTAAATAAAATTGTAAATTGTGTTTTTTTGCACAAAGCACTTGCATAGCTTCATGAAATTGAGGTTAAACCACTGGAGTCACATGGATTTCTTTTATGATCTCTTTACTATCTTTCTGGGGCTTGAAACTGGTAGTTGCGTAAGCTGTCAATGAAGGGACAGAAAACTCTCAGATTTCGTTTCACTAGTTCACACTTACAAATAAGTCAGATAGAAATAGATGCGTATTTGGCGTGCTGTCCGAGGAGAGGGCTCCGGGCTCGGTATTCGGCCCGAACCCAGAGTACTCCCCCCGTATTCCTGGCTGTAAAAGATTGAGCCAAGAGTGAGGAGTCGGGGTGGTGGAGGGATGCTGGAAAACTGTCACGGAGTATTAGGTGAGTTGACAGAGTGGATATATATATACTTCTTGTCATGCTGATTAGGGTAGACATAATTGTTTGATGACGAGTAGATTGGATTGATTATTTGAATGTGCTCCTCCCGAACTTTGTTTATAAAACATCATTAAATAGATCTTCATTTGTGTTCCAAAGATGAATGAAAGTCTTACGGGTTTGGAACGACATGAGGGCGAGTCATTTTTGGGTGAACTAACCCTTTAATATCTCAACAGTTTCTTGTAATATGGTTAAATAGACAGAAAAAAAGGGACTTTTACTTTACTCCCCTGGTTCTCAGATAGCCTACTACCACAGCAATTTCAAATGCATCTCTTGTAGAGTTCCAGAAGAGATTTCAACAATGTCTTAGCCTGGGAAAACCCAGACTACTTCCGGCGAATTTTAATTCTCTCTCCAGGATAGTCTGGAGAAGAGCCCATTCAAACTCATTTCTGTGCCGCCGAAATCGCGGCACCAATCAGAAACGTTTGGGGAGGGATTTACATGATGACGACAGCGCAGCGACGCTGAAGGAGTTCTCACGCAGTGAAAAATCAAGCGGGAAGGAAGTCGACCTGAAGTTGAAGTCGGCCGGGTGCCGCCATCTTGTAGCAGAACTTCACTTGTGTTAGCATCCCATTGACTCCCATTCATGTTGGCGTCACTTTGACAGCGAATAACTTTACATCTGAGGCGTTTAAAGAATCCATTTGTCCATTATTTATTTCTAAAGATACACGACAATGTATAAAATGCTCCATTCACTTGTAGCTTATGTTATGGCCTCGTAGAAGCAGTTTTTGTAAAAGTAGGCTAACGATTGCGTCATAATCACGCGACTCTCTGTCGCACACTAGAGAGATTACCGTATGGACGGGAGGAAAAGCTCGCGGGCAATCGGGGAGACGTGGAGGCAAAATGACAATATAATTAATCAGAATACCTAGCAAAAGTTGCTCCTGCTCCTAGCTCATGGACAGCTTCTACTCACGCTCTCCGCCTCTGCAAGATTCGGAAGGGAATGATTCAGATTTCTCTTGGCACAGCTACTAGAAGACAGACGGGTTGCTCACGTGGTCCGTGTAACGCTTTGCTCGGTTTGAGCCTGCGCGTCAGGAAAGGAAGTGCTAAGAAATCGCTGAAAACGGGCTTCACTTGTCTCAATTGAGTTCCAATGGGGTCGCTGTGTCCATTTCTTTTACTGTCTATGTGAAAAATACATTGCGGAGCAGAGAGGAGACTGACAACAAGCTGGCAGACAGGACAGAGCAGGCTACTTTTCGGTTACGTTTGATATTAAACATATTGAACAAAGTCTCAGCTTTCAAATTTGGTAATTTTTTAAAAGAAATTTAAACAATAAATACCGTTTTGTTGCTCTTTAATGTGCCGTGACAGATCGCTGTAGAGCATCAGTTAAAGCTGTTCTTGTGAACCGATCATCTCTTCCTTCTAGTTAATTTATAGCCTCAAATAAACATGAACAAACATAAGAAGGAATGTTGTTTTAACCACGGAAAGGCGTCAGTACACTCCGTTTTTCAAGTTCAAATCCTCCTATGTTAATCTACTCTCCTGACTGCTTTGTCGGACAAAATGGCGGATGGCGAAGTATGATTGGTCAGATCACCTGTCAATCAAGCTCCCTGCGAAGGGTCGGAATTTGAGCTACGTCGGTTGGTGACGCCCCTTTGGAAATGATTTGTCTACATAGCTTCTCCAGACCCTACACTCAGTTTCAACTGAGAAGGGTCTGGTTTTAACCAGGCTAACAATGTCTCACACTATGCTCAAAATTGCCCAAATACCAATATTCTAATGTATGCACTCAGAAGTCCACTCAAAATTCAGTCTGAGCTCAAACAAATGCTGTTCAGATTACTTTTAATCACCTCTACTCCATGACTTATTGATCATGTCATTTTTTAGTGTTCTTAATGTAAGAGCGGATTCCCCCACTGTAACTTGATTGTGTCGAGCCTTCGATCCCGTCTTGTCCGCTTTCATTGTACAAAAACTGTCCGTTATGCTGCTTGATATTGCAAACTGTTAAATATCATATTCTTTCAATTTATTATTGTAATCATAAACACTGGTTTGTAGTGCAAATTATCTGACCTTTTACAGCATTTTTTTTATTATTATTCCTGTTGTTTCCCTATAGCAGCAAATGAATCAGAAGTCTCCACACATTCACAGAAAATAGCTTACTTCCACGTTGAAACAAAGTGATTAAAGAATTTTAAGACATCTGAGTTAATGCTCAGCAAATATCTCCATAATGTCTCTATTTGCAACCTGCGGAAGAATATACTCTGAGCAGGAGTAAAACCTTCCCTAAATAAAAGTGCACTTGTAAATTAAAATTCTGATATTGCACCTCCTGTCCTGAGAACAACCTATCAAATGTTTTTCCTCTGCGTTTTCAGTACAAATGACCATACACACTTGTCTGAACTACTTCTAAACATCCGTTGGTCATCTGATGTCAGACGTGGGTTATGCACGCAAGTTTTTCTCCCTGGTAACTGGAGCAGCGGTGACTGAAAGGCTGATAAAGTACAGCTACAGCATGTAGACCTGTGTGTTGCCTTATGTTTGTTTGTGGCATGTTGCTTTTTGTTTTATACTGTAGCTTAGCCCATGTGTGTGAACTATATTGCTTTGATACAGCATTATTTAATTGTTTTATGCACATGAAAGTTAAAAAAGAGGCCTTTAAAGGGGAACATTAATTAGATTGTATCTCATTATGTTATCAGGGTTTATACCAAACATAACACATAATCTAGCTTAACTTAACTCAGGCAGAGATAATGCAGAAATGGCACTCTTTGTAACACTATAATTAAAATTAGACAGCCAACAAATCCATTTATCTTTAATTGAATCTTAAGTGCACTGGTTCTTTCGCCTCTTGCCCCACTAGAAACGGCACAAGAAATTTGCGAAATTTCGGTTCTGTCACCAAAAGTGTCGAAAGCAGCAGCCGGGAACACAGGGAGTATTAGCATTTATAGGGTTTGCTCAACACCTGGCTCTAATAAGCAACTTATGCAGTTCCATTCTTTTTGTTTTTATTTGCGTATGATGGAGAAATTAGTTCCTGTCCATCAAACCCAATGGAGCTGTCACAACCAATGAAGTAGTCCATTTGTTAGTGGACATACTTGCACACTGCATTCTACAGCACTAGTAAAACAGGAGGGGGTGAGGTGGGCCATAAATCAATATACATTGGACACAGTCCACTTCCCACCTCAGGAGTTGACTAGAGCTGTATTTTGTGAAATCAACCGATGGGGAAAAAAGGCACAACAACCCCAAATGAGTTGCTGGATGTGTTTCAGCATGAGAAGGTCCATCATGTGTGATTACACTGAAATGATTGACAGGGCCTGGATCAGATTTAAAATGGAAACAAATCTACAGTAGATAGTTAATTAATGTGATTGAGAGGTTACTAATATCTTCAGCCCTGCATTGATTCGGTCTGACTTAGCTTCCCGGGAGAGATCACCTATGACAATCAGATCACCAGGAAAAAGCTGTCCTGTCTTTTCCTCTTTTCAGCATCTTCCTCAGCCAATCTCACTCTCTTTTACTTTTGCTCTCTCTTAGTAATGCCTCCTTTACCTCTGAAATGCTGACTTAGACTAAGGTGAAAAATATAGAGCCATATTTCACCTCATTGAGTATCTTTTTCCCCCAGTCAAAAGACATCTAATTGCTAATCTATAATCCTTTTAATATGCTCTTGCCTTTTTTCGATTGATCCTCTGCCAGGCGGAACAGCATGGCTGGGGGCTACATTAATCTTATTAAGGGTGGGTTTAGGATGGTGCTGCAAATCCAAACAGTGCTTTTACTATACCGCACGCCCCCCTCACTCTTTTTTTCTTTACCTCTCCTCGATACATCTCAATGCCAGACTCACCTTGCTTTGATTATCAGTGACAAACTTGACAAGCCCAGGTACAAAAGGGCTTTGTTGAGTGATGTTTTTTTCATTAATATTTATGTTTACTTATGGTGAGGGTGAATGATGATAACTAGCCGGTATATTTCTCTCTCTCTATCACACACACACACACACACACACACACACACACACACACACACACACACACACACAACACACACACACACACACACACACACACACACACACACACACACACACACACACACACACACACACATACACACAGTAATACATCATCATATTCTTTCTAAATAATTCAGACGGCCCTGCTCACTTAACTGTAATGTTGCGCTATAGCCTACTTTCTAAGATGGACATAGAGGTCAAGTGACATTTTAGGTTATATTATTAAGGTATTCTTGGTTGTAAAGGTGTTTATTTGAGAATGTAGAGATTTTTGCAGAACGTTGAAGCTGCTTTGAAACTGTAGCTTTCCAAACTATGAGATTTTGACATTTTGACAAATAGCAGCATTTAATTAAATAGTAGAAGTATAAAAAGTCAAGCTGAATGTCTAATTCAGTGTCAAAAACTTGGCTTGTTACTGGAAAAACTTTTTTTTTAATAGATAGCTACCTCTACTCTCACTGCTCTGCAACTATATCATGCTCAAGTCCATAACATAATAAATGTGACATTTAATACAGCAAACAATGTGTGGCCTTACATGCATTTCACACATGAAATGTATTATTGAATGGACTTCAATTAATGTACTAGCATTATCAGTCTACCAGTATAAATAAAGGTAATTTACTGTACATGATATTTTAAATTATATTACCTGATTTATCTTCAAAGGTGTGCTACTCGATTCACATAACCTTGTTTAAAACAGATAGAGGTCAAAAATGTGAAATCTCCACAATTTCCTTTTTCGATCAGACTGTAATTTAGAGTGAAGTGGTCTTTTCCCCTATGGACCCCTTCATTAACTCTAATCCAGAGAACAAGCTGAGAAAAAGACAAATGCAGCCATGTGGAAAACAGGCATTGTTAATTTCTGCATAAGGGATCAGCAATCCGTGAAAACAATGTTCATGCACTTTTCAAGTGCTGAATTTCTCCCCTCAGTAAGGATTTGTTTTACAGTAAGTTGTTGATGTGTGTAGACTGGTAAAAATTTTGACAGAAAAAATGTCTGAGTTTCTTTGGAAAAGCTTTGACTAACTTTCCTGGTCAATCACTGAAGGTGCTTTAAGTGACTTTAACCAAACTTCCACTAGACTATTATGGTGCATTCAAGTCCTCCTAAAAAGTTACTTTGTATTTTTTACAAACCCAAATGCATCTGTACTTAAAAATATGAAAAAATCTATTTATTACCATTCACTACTAACTTAATAGAGTGGTGCAGGTATGACATTAAATTGTCATACCTGACAATAAATTGGGTAAATTGTGTGTGGGGGGGGGGGGGGGGGGTATCAAATTAAATCAATTTTTGATTTAGTCAATTTATGAGTAAAATAAAGCCTGTGGTAAACGCAACTTGACTAATACTTTGATGTTTTGTTCTCAAATGTAAATTACAAACAACCACAACAAAAACACCAATTTTGAAGCAGTTATGTTCATATTTGAAAACGCAAATAATGGATGTTTGAAATAAGACAGTTTAGGGTGTGAGTGTGTACAGTGTACGACGTAAGACAGAAAAAATGACAGACGTTAGCTTCAGTAAAGTTAGCTTCATTCATTGAGAGTAAAGGTATGACATCACATCAAACTGCGACTTGACTTTAAAATGTATCTTTTAAATTGATAAACATCATATGTGTAATTCAGGGCACAATTCAAACGGGATCAAAATATTTGTTGTCTCTCGCCACTGACTACCATACAATATTTTTTCTGAAATAAGGTCCCATAATGGTCAACCGGAAGGGGAGGGACTTAGGCTCTCTATGGCTCTGGTCCCATTTAGCCGCTTGTTACCAACCGCCTTTTTCAAGACACTTACAAGTTCCCGTGAACCGGAAATTGCAAACGACTTTTCTCCAGTGTTGTGACGTATTTCCCAGTGAAAAGGAATATTGAACAGAGGGCAGGGTTTTACTCTAGCGCTCCTCCTCTCCATCTCTGCTCATAACAGACTAACGGTTTGAGGGGAGTGGTTAAGCGTTTCCCAACCCAAGCCGTCAAACCTACATCATCAGCCATTCCAGACCAGAAGTAACTTTTCAGACTTTGATTAAAGATTACGACGGCAAACATTTTTTTTTCTGTGTATTAACTTGCACGGATTAATTTTTCACCACGAGACTAGTAATATGCGCTAACAAAGTAAACAGGGTCAATTTTGATTTCAGTTGGACTTTAAAGGGGCCATGTGTCATGTCTGGCAAAAAAAATCAAGTCATACTCCACATTCCATACCAGATGGGGGCAGTATACCTACAGAAAGTGAATTGGTCTACTCTAGAGTAACAAACGAGAAACGGCATAGTCTCTATGCTCCGCCCCTACATTCTTAGCTGCACATATACAAGTGAAAATAGGGACAACATCTATTTAGAGTGTTACGTTATGCTGCCCGCCTGAAGCTAATTTAGCCGCATATATCAAGTTTGATTTTCATTAGCAATACCACTTCTAGCTAAGTTATCATTAGTCACCAAAAAACATTCGGTCTCATTACACCTTGCAATGTTTTCCGTTGCGTTTCGTGCGTCCAAGGTGTGTAAAGCAGAAGCAGCCTGGCCAGCGGCGGAGTATGCGCGATCCGTAAGTGCTGAAGACGTTCTGTACGGCTTTGATGGGTGCGCAGGAGGACACAAATGAGCGGCGACAGATTCTTCCAGTGGCGGGAGCTTTTTCCTCAGCGCCGTCAACAGATAGAGCGTTACTAAAACTGTATACACCGCCGCCGACTTGAGCTGCAAAGAAGCTCTGGCCGCCCTGTCAAGGACGCTTTTCAAAAAGTATGGGGAAACTTGACCGCTCTGAATATAGTGAGTGAGTGCGCGCGCGCGGCCGGGGCTCGCTCTCGCTCTCTCTGCTAGTTCTTAGAGGCAGAAGAGCGCTTGTGCGCTTAAAATGTCATATTTTGGCATGAACATTCACCCGCCAGTGTGGCGGATAGCCTTTTGAGATTTACTCGCCAAACAGAAAATCTACCCGCATATGGCGCTTGGCGGGTGTTAGTTTTGGACCCTGCGTGCGTCTATTTGGGGTTCATTATCATCGAAGACATTTCAAGCTTCTTAGGTAATGTTACATTTTAGCATCAGCTTGGTAGAGACGGGCTCTGGTAGATAACAGGTGAAAACCGGATCAGATCTGTGGGTGAGTTAGAGCTAATTATCAAACGCAGCTACGGTTAGCCATCGCTAACATTAGCACGTTTATCGAACAGCCTTCAATACATTTCTATGTTAACTTCCCGAAAAAACTACACAAACATATAAAACAAACTTCTAGCGAAATACTAACAGCATCTTACTTGCCAATCCAAAAGAAATGTTGCAAGTTCGGAGTCGAACCTAATTTCTTTCATGTCCATCAGTTGTCTCCAGCGATGGAAAGCAGTGCCGATGTTTCCTCGGGTTCGGCTCCTTTTCTTATCTGATTTTATTTGTGCTTGTATTTTATTTGTGTGGTGGTAGGGGTCTCTTGCCAAGGGCTTCAGCCATCCTTCCGCTCTCTTCCCTGAACTGAAATGTAGTAGTGGGCTGTACTTTCCACACGATTGACATCAGGTTCAAGTACGCCTACAAGCCGTGCGAGTTATTCGTGTATTGCATGTTTGGCTGGTGGTTATGTTGCCCGTATACCGCCTCCCATGGCCGAAACTGGTATTACGACACCTGTCGGGCCGTGGCTAGTAATGCTAATGCTAATTAAGGTTGATATCTCTGCAACACTATAGCTTGACATTTTTTTAATGACATCATCGCCCTTATTTCTTCTCATTCTTTTGATCTGTGTAGCTCATTTTTGGGATATTTTTACCTCAATTTTTACACATGGCCCCTTTAAGCTAAAAAAAAAAAATCACAAGTGGGGTTATTACCGGCTACGGATCATTTTATAAAACATATGGCATTAAACATGAAAGTGTCTTGAGCTTGTGTTGACCACAGACCTTATTTTAGCCATTTAACCAAAAATCCATAAAAAAAAAAAAACATGACTTATGGACGGACCGGAGCTGCTAAAATGCTAACTCGTTTCTGGGTTTTGGCCTACAAAGTGACGTCATTCCAGCGCCACTCTTTTTCTGTGATGTTTCAAATCGATATGCCCCTTTCAAAGTCACAACAACTTGCCAACTGGTATCATCTATCTAGAATTCCGAGTTTCCCATTTGTAAATACTACTTCGCTTGGTCATTCGTGTTCTTGGAGCTTATAATTATGATTATTAAAACTCCACTTGAGTGGCAAAAAATCGATACTTGATTCTTTGTAGATCTCTTCTCCATCCAGCGATGAAAACCTTGACCGTCTCGCACTTTCATCTTTCTTCTTTCTTCTTTTTGGATCTGTCGCGTGCAGTTTGATCACTTTCACGCTCTCAGAACTAGTAAAACTGCGTTCATCTTCTGGCACGCTTTCAGAGTGGGGTTGCCAATATATGGAGTGACTTATAGAGGGCACACACCTTTATTAAAGTCTGCGTGAACCGGAAGTTGCAAACGACTTTTCTCCAGTGTTGTGACGTATTTCCCAGTGAAAAGGAATATTGAACAGAGGGCAGGGTTTTACTCTAGCGCTCCTCCTCTCCATCTCTGCTCATAACAGACCAACGGTTTGAGGGGAGTGGTTAAGCGTTTCCCAACCCAAGCCGTCAAACCTACATCATCAGAGAAAGAACGCCATTCCAGACCGGAAGTAACTTTTCAGACTTTGATTAAAGATTACGACGGCAAACAATTTTTTTCTGTTTATTAACTTGCACGGATTAATTTTTCACTACAAGACTAGTAATATGCGCTAACAAAGTAAATAGGGTCAATTTTGATTTCAGTTGGACTTTAAATCTTAAAGTGAACTCATATTTTGTTCAATTTATCACAAAAAAAAAAAAAAATCCCCACCCTTTCCACACAAAATTATGCATTTAGTTGATAAAATGCACCATAATGTTAAAGACACACACACAAAAAAAGTCTAAAATGTGACAAAAAAAAAAAAGATTTCCTTTGACCACATGATACAGTGAACGAGGATGTGGAAAATATGCAGTACATTCACAATTAAATGTTTTAGTCCTACTCTACAAGCTTACCGTAACAATTAAATTGTTTACATTTATTGACATTTATTTAGCGGCTAAATAATAATCCATGTATTAATTTGCACATTTACTGTAAATATCAAAGATAAAAGTAGACCTAAAGCTAAATAAAAGTAGTTTCATTGTGAATAAAAAAGAACAACTGATTTTGTGTTGAAGCTTTATTCACAAATGAGAAGTCCACACGTACCAGATGTGGGCCGGATCTGGGCCGACACTACACTGAAAAAAATTTGGAGTAGGATTTACTTGAAAAAAGCTAGGAAACTTTTTTCACTCAGAGCCAAGTAAAAACCTAAACATACTCAATAGTAGCTTTAATTAGAAATCTTTAAGTTAAATTTACTTGGAATATGGAATTAAGTAAACTTTACTTAACCTAGTTAAGTGAAAACACAGAAAATAAGTAATTTTAACTTGGCTATTAAAAGGTTGATTAATACCGATTTAGTTGAAATTTCCTTTGCATTACATTTCACTCAAACAATAATATTGAATTATACCAGTCGTTTATAGTACAGTATGTGCTTTACTTAGATTATCTAAGTAATTTATACTACAGCATGTCAGATGTTAAGCATCATGTGAATGCAAAGACCTCAATACTTGGTAGAAAATACACAATGACGGTAACATTTGATGGATCGTTTTTGTGTTTGAATGTGTCATTTTGAGCAGAAAATTTACTCGAAATGTCACAAAATGGCAAGTTACTAATCCTGACAACAAAAGCAATGATAAAACAGTGTAAATACAGCTGGAAACCAGTGAAAAATTAACCTCATTAATTATTCAAGGTCCAGTGCATGATGGGAACCCCAGTATCAGAAAAGCTGAGTAATTTTTACTTAATTTTATTGAGTTGATATTTACGCTTTCATTTCTACTCGCTTGAATTAAGTACTGATATGGAATTTACTTCGTTTTTTTTATTCTTGCCTGAACTAACTTTTTCATGTAAATTACATAGTATTTACTTCACCAAAAAATCGTTTTTTACAGTGTATGTTGCTGTCTGGGTTCTGACCTCCAAAATTTTATCATTTCATTCCATTAAAAGTACTTCAATCTGTCTTTCTGGAACAAAGTGCCCAGAAGGTGATGTGTAAATGGGCCTGGATGTTGACATATAGACGTCATAAGTACGTCATAAAGTAAGTAGCATGAAGTGCAGAACAACTTTCTGCAGCTGTTTCTGCAGCCAAATTTTATTTTATTGTTTGTTTGGGGAATAAGTTTTCTGAAATGTAAAAAGCAAATAGCAAGCTAATTCAAATGGCCCTGTGATATTGTCTGATAATTAATGATCAGTTTTATAGTTGTAGTGCAATGTCCAGAGAAGCAGAAGGTGACTGAAACAAAGCTGGAAATATCAGTGGAGTTTGAAAATGTTGCATTGTGTCTCAAATGACACCTTCATGCATAATGCCTAATGTGGCGTGCTAACCTTCTGGCTGCTGGAGAGGGAGATGAATCCAGACAGCATGCAGAAATGGTAATGGAGGTGCTTTAGCAAAGGTTACCATCTCTCCACAGACCCAGCCCGGGCCGCTCCCTCACCTTCTTGCGCAAAAATCAAAGGAAATGTTACATCTGAATAAGCTGTAAATGCACAGAAAGTTCACATGGATGACCCGCAGTGCTGCAATGAAAGCCGGGGATGCATTTTGGTAGAGAACCCTGAATGTGTTTTCAGCCATAAAATGTGTTTTGATTCGTCATTAGGAGTGTGGAGACTCATAAATTGTGCTCAAAAATGTTTTATCTTTAAAAGCTAGTAGACTATTTTATTTTTATGTAAGACATTCTTCTATCCTAATGGCCCATATTTCATGTTCTTTCCGAACATTTAATAAACAAAAAATTTCAGCGCTGTCCTGAAATGCCCCCCTCCAGCCATTTAGAAATGTGAGGTGGAAATGTGCCCACCGCTGTAGCAAACTTTCAGGAAATGATGAGTAACACTTTTAAGGAGGAGAAGTAATGGCGCGCTCGCTCTCACAGTAGCGGAGATTCAGGAGTGATTAATGAAAACAAATTTTTCATGGCAATTAAAATGATTAAAGCCGGAGGGCCTTTTTGCTGTTAGCCTGAATTGCTCTAGGAACAAGGCGGCAACAAAGCTACGAACCAAAATTGCATTAGTAGTGGAGGAGAACTGTATTAAAATGCAAATGTACAGCTGTTAATAGTTCTTCAAAAACCAATAATCCCCCACAGTCAGTCATGTGTCAGAATGGTTAATGGAAAAATATCCCAGAGGCACACAGGGTCCTTTTCCATTCCGCTTCTGATTAAAACAGAAATTCTGCAGAGGCAAAAGCAGAGCTCAGAGTGGGATGGGATTGGCTGGGATGGCTTAATGTTGGGCAGGAGACCAAAACCCATTGTTGGGAATTTCCCTGACTTTAAGGCACGCTTTGTCCCCCCTGGGACGGCTGTGAAGTGCTAAGCAGGGAAAGAAAGCTGCTAAATCTGATCTGGAGGTATTAAAGCTATTTATCATGAAGTTGTTTAGCGTATAATCTGTATTGAGCAACATCTGAGTTAAATACACATGATAGTCAGGCCCCTCCATGCGGCGGAAACGGGCTCAGCCAAAAGGAAGGGGCGTGTGCGGCTGTGGGCGTCATAATTGAATAAATACTGCGTTTGGTTATTCTGTCACTTAATTATGATTCTGCTGCAGGTTGTGTTATAGAGATCGAAGTGTTCTGACCCACCAGAGGGAGAAATGCCGTTCTGTCTCTCATTCCTGTGCAGGAGGGGGGCTACCAATGGACCAAACAAGTTGATTAAGAACATTATCAATTATTACTGTAGGTTTTGAAAAACCAGCCAAACATGATCAATCTCTCTTTCTCTCTCTCTCTCTCTCTCTATATATATATATATGTGTGTGTGTGTGTGTGTGTGTGTGTGTGCGTGTGTGTTGTATGTATATTAGATATATAAGTCTAGTGGTTTTCAGTCACAGCAAAACAACTTATAAGGCCTGTAAAAAAATCATAAAGCAGTAAAAAAATACCATTACTATGTTTATTTGATGCACTGAAATACTGCTTTAATGCTTAACCTTGTATATTACAGTTTTTCTCAGTCGCTTTGGTGCATTTCTCACATAACTACACTGTAAAAAATCCAACTTGCAAATTGTTTACTCACCTTAAGATTATAAGTTGAGTGGGCAAATGTTTAAGCGCAATGTTGAGTTAACTTATAAAAACTATTTAACTGCATGTTAACTACTATTTGTCCAATGAACACAAAAAAATAAGTTGAGAAAACTTAATGTTTTGATTTCTGCGCTGGAACGTTTAACTTCCCACCATCGCGCATGCGCAGTCTGTCTCTATGTACGTTACACGGGGTTTCCTCCTTCAACCACGCTATCGAAGGGACTGGATTCATCTCTGAGGTAAGTTTTATTTTGCTTTATGAATGAAAATAAGCTACATTGATTGCAGACATATGTTGGTAAAATATAGTATTATGTTAAAAGATATTTTCTGTGGAGACGATAAGTGTCTATTGTTAGAGATTATCCGCGTAGCACATGGCTAACTTACTTAACTATTGACACCTAGACTAACGTTAAAGCGAGGAAACATGCTTGAATGAGAAAAGACAAGAACGTGCACGAAGTTTAAAATGTTAAGCCAGTCAGTCGTTAGAAAAAGACTCAAATCTGGTGCTTGCGCTGATTGAGACAGAAGAGAGCTGTTTATCTCAGACAGAATGTGAGTGCGAATTCAGTTATCTTTCACGGCTTATTGCTAATTAATAGTGAAATACACATAATTATTTCAAAAAAAAACCACTGTGTGTGTAGTATTCATGTAATACAGTCGGCTATGTCTTAAGTGAACAAACAATGTTGTAAAATCCAGATGTTTCAGTATTAAATTTGTGCAATAGCTCTTAAAGTGACAGTAGTCTATTCGATTTAAATTCAATTTCAAGTTTATTTGTTGTATAGGCCTATATACAAATGTCAGTGACAATTTGTACATGCTTAGGTTGAGGCTCAGGCATTCTACAGTAGTGCAATATAATTCAATATAATACAATTTAGAGGGGAAAAATATAGGCCTATATATGCAAAACAAATGTTAGGTTAAAAATACGCATGTTTGCTTTGTATATTAAATAATGTTTAAAGTGAAAATATGTTATCTGCCGCTGTCAGTGTCCTTCCTGTTAATCAACGAAAGACAAAATCGCTCACTGCTCTTTATAACTTTTGTATTTTTAAGGAAAAAATGAATAAATTTTTTTCACATTTGATTATTCCATTTCTGTAGTATTTTTACTATATGTAAATTAACCTACTGTAACTGTTTTTTTTTGTTTGTTTTTTTGTTTAATATGAATCTTTGTTATGTTGTATTTGTCCCTTTTAGACTAAAGAACATCAGTACAGCAACAAGAACCTCTGATGTGCTAAAACAGTGGCCTTTGTTTTTGAAAGATCAGGTGAGTTTATCATTTTTAGTTAGTAGAACTGAATTAACGTGTAGGCCTACACTTAATTCTTACTGTTTTAACAGTGTTTTTTTTTTTTTTTCAGGGTCTGTGCTGAGTATTACAGGTTTACACAAACTAATCAGAAGAGCACCTTTTTCTCTTAGTTAGATGAATACACATCTAATTGTACAAAACAAGTGGTGGAGCGTATCCGATGAGATGAAGATCCTCCTAGACCAACTTAATCATCAGGTAATTATTTTGCATGTGGTCATATCTCTCTGGTTAAAGGCTGAATTTTGCCATCTCCTTTTCAAGGTAATTCCCATGCTTCTCTTTGGATATAACATGCATAGATTGTTCCATATTTGTTTTCTGTCTTTCAGACACAGAAACTGCAATGTGCTTGCTCAAAGAAAGGCTACAACTCTCAGAGCTCTACCTTTGTTTATGAGGGAAAAGTCAGGAAACATCCTGAAGACTTGCCTGGTAAGAAGATGTGTGTCACCAGCATATACACTCACACTTGATATAATTTCACCTGTTCACCAGATCCCCATGATGTTGTGCCACGTGTAACTATATTAAAGGAATAGTTCACCCAAAAATGAAAATTAGCCCATGATTTACTCACCCTGAAGTCATTAGGTGTATATGGCATTCTTCTTTCAGACAAATACATTTGGAGTTATATTAAAACGATTCCTGGCTCTTCCAAGCTTTATAAGGGCAGTGATATAGTGGCAGACTTGAGGGTGAGTAAATCATGGGCTAATTTTCATTTTTGGGTAAACTATCCCTTTAATACTGATATGGCATCTAACAGCACAGGTGCAGGAAATTGGGAGATGTATTCTGTTTATCAGTTTTAGTTCTATGGCTGAATTTGAACAAGCTTAAAAACATGACCACCTTTACTTTTCAAGTGAAGGTACATGAGCACATGTTTAGGGTCACTCTGTGGTTTAACATAATTCAAAATAAAAAAAAGTTATGTCAATTTATTTTCTACTGCAGGACACAGAGCCAGATGACATTCACAAGGGGAGAAGATGAGGATCTTAACTATCTTTGAAGATGATGTTGCAACTGTTCCACTCCAACCCAATTATAAGGTGCCTCTCTGTAGTACTATAAGAGCAGATTGGGCTAGATAATGTGCAAGAACTTTGCCACAGCTGTTACTCTCATCTTTGGCTTTATTTATGCCCTCAATGTGAACTGTCCTAAACAATTAAAATGCATACAATACACTTTTGACTAAATTAAAAATTGTTTATTGGTCTTGACTTAAAGTGCTCAGCAAGAGTCCAGTCCTTCAAAAAAAAATTTGTTCAAGTAGCTGCAATCCATATGGATAATTGTAAGATTGAGCATTTATTTGTTCCAGTTTGTACTCTTATTTAGTGCATAGTCTTTTTATGGCTTCATTTCTTCTCTAGAACATAAAGATATAAATGTAAACCATGTTTTATATAAATGTAACACATATGATTTAATCCATGTCTTCTGAATACAATCGGATATCAAGATTTAAAAAGAATTGTTAGTTTATTGTTTCTCCCAAAACTGTATTACTTCAGAAAATACAAATTACAGCTGCATGTCTTTGTGTCTTGCACAGAAGAAAATAGTCCTATGAGTTTGAGACAGAAAAAAGTAAATAATTATAATTTTGGGGTAATATATTCCTTTGAATAAAAAAAGAAAATTCTTGTCATGATGACAGCTAATTGAAATGACATTTTTATTTGCCTTCAACATGCTTCTGAATAAATGTTTTGTTAACATTGACTCACTGTTTTCAGTTTTTGACTTGGGCAAAGTTATTTTAGTTTCCAGTCTTAACATATTATTACTTAGTACCAATTTCCTTTAGGATTTTTTTGTTCACTCAACTTCAGACATTGAGACAAATTTTTTTGAATTGGCTCAACTTAAAAAGGTTTGTTAAAAAATAGTTGCACCTCTCCAGAAAACTAACAATCTTAAGTTAACCCAATAAAAAAAAAAATTGTAAGACTTACAACTTAATTTCAGTCAGTCTAACTGTTATTTACAAAAGTTGAGTAAACGAAAAAAAGCTGAAGGAAATTAGTACTAAGATTTTTTTTGTTGTACTGGCTTAAAATTTTTTACAGTGTATTTACATTTGCACAACAGTTAGTTCAACCTCCACAACATTTAGTCATTTGTGCACATCATAGTAGCAGTTTCTCATTCCTTCCAACAAATTGCAAATGTTTTTGGACATGCATCAATTGCTTTCATACAACTCTCTGCTGTTTTATAACATTATCATTTGCTTATGTCATGTCAGTCAAAATTAACGATACTTGTGAATGCTGAATGGTCATTCCATATAAAACTAATAGTCCTCATTTCATTGCTTGAGTCATTACATACAAAAATGTTGAACTAGTTGTCAAAATCTGTCAAGCAAATCTTTTTTTTTTTTTTTTTTTTTTTTTTTTTAATGTCTCCTAAATTGAACAATTTCTCTCAGGTGAATCTCAGCTTTCACTGATGAGGAAAGTCTGGATGCGCATGAATTATTACAGTACTATGTATGTTGTATGTTCAGTTCCAATATGTACTGCAATATTGTTTACAGTTGTGCACAGCTCTACCCAAAGGGAGTTCATGTTTGTTATAAATAAGGGTGCATTTTTTTCTTTTGCACAATGCTGTGAACAAATTAGAATTGCAAAGAGCATATGCAGTAAAAATGTGAAACATACATATTCAGTGTCTTGTACTCAGTTGCCTCACTAAATACAGTAATGTGTAACTTTACTGTATTTTTCAAATGGCTGTGCAAATAGTATAAAGTGCTGTCTTGAGCATTTTCAGGTAGTGTCACCAAGATCTGACTTTTTTTTTGCATTGGAAAACATTTACAGAGTAAACTGTCATAATGAAAACAACATCTTGTTCATAAACAATGGTGTCAGGACTTTTCATCTTGATGACACTGACACTTTCATTGACGTGAATACTTGCTTTTGAGGAATGAGCTATCCATTTTGAGCAAGTGACACACTTTTGAAGGTTATCAACTAGGTTTTGCAGTTTGTACTAATTGTTTTGAGAACTGCATTAACTGTTGTGCAAATGTAAATAGTGATGTGAGAAATGCACCAAAGCGACCGAGAAAAACTGTAAACAACATACAGCAAAGCCAAAGATAAGGAAGGAAGGAAGGAAGGAAGGAAGTAGACAGACAGTCTATAGATAGATAGATAGATAGATAGATAGATAGATAGATAGATAGATAGATAGAGAGATGCCCTAACAGCGCAAAACCTCATCTTTTAGGTTAATTAGAAAGAGTAAATTTAAGGCAAACTTCAGACAGCTCCAAAATGAGCCTGTCTGTAAAACCCCTGTAGACAGGCGATGAAGACATAAACCTAGCGCCCTCTTTAATTACTGATAAGTTGTGAGCCAGCTAAACTCAGTGGATTGTTCCCGCCGGAGGCCCTAATCACTTTACAGCGGACCGCTGATCCTAACTCCTGCAATGGAGTGTTTTGTGGCAGTCCCTGCTCCTGAAACCCACACTATCGGTCTGCCGCTCCCACCATCTCCACTTCCTGCCACTGAGATATATTGGATCTGCAAATGAAAGATCTCCCTTCTCAGTAGACTATACCAAACCGTGTGGCAACAAGGGTATAAAGTTCTTCTTTTGAGCTTGACTATTTCACGGTCATAACTTAAATTTAATTAGCGTACTGTTTTCACAGAAAAAAAAAAATATTTCAAAAGATGAAGGAAAATGTTATATGAAATAAGACCCCTTAAACTGCATATTACTTCTGACCAAGTTTTAGGACTAGTTTTTCACGAAATTGTAATGGGGAACTTTTAAGGCATGATTTTCATAGAACATTCTGAGTAACACACAATAACAAAGACTTCACCTGATAAAACTTTCAGTATTTTATTCATTTGTACATCTCCATCCCCTTGTTCCCCCCTGAAAGTAAACATGATCATACAGATGATAAGTACTTCTAATATATATTTTTGACAGTTTTACAGCCCCTGTACAAGAGCATGGATTTCATGGAGTTCACATCTACATCAGCAACATCAGTTTCTTTGTCCGAGGAACCGAGAACAAGCATATATGGAATGGGGTGCTGAGAGAGAGAGAGAGAGAGAGAGAGAGAGAGAGAGAGAGAGAGAGAGAGAGAGAGAGAGAGAGAGAGAGAGAGAGAGAGAGAGAGAGAGAGAGAGAGAGAGAGAGAGAGAGAGAGAGAGAGAGAGAGAGAGAGAGAGAGAGAGAGAGAGAGAGAGAGAGAGAGAGAGAGAGAGAGAGAGAGAGAGAGAGAGAGAGAGAGAGAGAGAGAGAGAGAGAGAGAGAGAGAGAGAGAGAGAGAGAGAGTAGGGCTTTGGGTTAACAGACAATGAATGAAGGCATATACAGAAGCAGCTCCATCAGGATCAACTATGTACAATACAAACCAATCATACAAATTAGGCTCTAGGATATAGAATTCATTACATTACAGTGTATTATAAGTGACAATGAGCAAGCCCTCCAACCATTCCTGGATCTTATTAAACTACAGGAGACAGCTTGGGCTGAACAATCCGCAATTTATACAGTACAGCTTCTTTGTAATAGGTAGAAAACATGCCTGTAGTTAAGGCCTGTTCATAACCAGCAGAACAAAGCCATTCTCCTCATCTTTGGGCCTTTGGGCTGGGAGGAATTACTCAAGAACGTATAGGGACTCCAGGGGTGTTCAAAAGTTTGCAGGTGGAGGGAACATTGAGATTCTGGTCACGAATAATTCTCCAGTGACATCGCTTCTGAGGCGAACTACCATCTAAAAATAAAAGTCCTACTGTATCTACACCCTCGTGGCCTCTTGGCAGTTCTAAGAAACATATGTACTTGTACAAATGAACTAATTAAACAAATATTCTGAGAAACCAAACACTTACACATTTCTAAATTAAAACAGAACATTACAGGACAGAATCATGAGTTTACATGGTCATACAAGCAACACCCCAGTGGTCAAATAATATCCTAATAACATTAAAAGATATAAACAATAAATTAATAATAATAAGTGCAGTAACTTAAAGGACACCAATTGATCAAACAAAAGCACTCAAATGAAAGTGCAAACAGCCAAATTCTTCTCTTGTCAAGTTGTTTTAATAGATCCGGGCCATGAAAGCATGGTATGGACGGTACGGGAACATGTATTTGTTGTGGATGGGGAGAGAGCTCCATCCTTTGCCTCTCGTTGTCCTTCATGTAGGTGATGTCAGCAGCAACCTTCAGCCAGAGGGGAAGTAAGGAGTATCACTATGGTAGTTATAATCTGGGCAGACTTTCTGCACTAGCTTGTAGTCGGTGCTGTAGAAGGAGATGTAAATGCAAATGACTTTGAAGGGCTTCGAGCAGAGCCAGGACACGTGGCTTTGCGTCTGCTCCTGGTAACATGTCTTGGACGGGTCGAAGTTGCAGAGCGTGTTTTTGGAGCCCCTCTCCACCTTCTCGTACTCGATCCGGCAGTTGAAGGACTTGGAATCCTTGGCGTCGATGACCGACTGCTGGGCCGTCAAGTCAAACTCGACGATTTTGGTGGGCGGGACCAGGCTGACGGACACATTGCCCTGGCCTGTGGAGTTATGGCGGAAGTAGACGCTGAAGGTGCCGTTGCCGTGATCGACGATCTTGCCTGTGATCAAGAGGTTGAGCTTGACCGTTTTGATGTTAGAGTGGAAATCTCCCCAGCCGAACATTTTCTTGAACTTGCCCGTCTTTACCATCGGCCGCCGTTTGGCTCGAGGCCTAGAGTCCTGCAGGTCCGTGGTATTCCTCAGCCAGTCCCACAGGTCCTGCTCTGAGTAAGGCTCTGGAGTGTCATAGTGCAGGTCCAGGGCTGTTGCGTTTTCCTTCCCATGGAGAGTCTGTGATAGAAGTCGACTGATGGACAAGTCCTTACTGCTTTCTGTCCATATATGCTTTAGTGTCGACTTGGGGCTCCCTGATTTGAGCAGCTCCGACTTCCCCGGGATAGAACCGTGGGCAGTTGAAACCTAAGAAAGCAAGATGGAGAGGACATTATTGAGCCGTCTTAACCTTAAAGAGCTACAGAAGACAATAATGCAAAGCAAGTGAGCATTTCATCCCGTGCCGCCTGACAGGAAAAAGGAATTAAGTGGATATTACTCTTGATTCGGGAGATATTGACCCCCTCACCCCCCCACAATCATGTAGTCTCCTACTCAACAGACAGATCAAATGGATTAGGATGAGGGGGGAAAAAAGATAATCGATCAAGCCCGCAAGCTTCAATTTGCAACGTTGTTAGCTGACAGGAGCCATCAGGGAATTAGAACGAAGCGAGGCGAATGAGAAAAAAAGAATGCAGCGATCAAACTCGTCACGTCGTGCGGTTGGGGAGGGCATCTCCGCCAGCCCTCCCTGATAATACCGGTGACTATTCTTTGAGTAAAGAGCAGACTATTAACCAGCCAGTGCTCCTTGAATTGATGATTGATGAACCACTGGGTTCTCTCCATTTAGTGCAGATGAGTGGAATTAGGTCCATACAGGGCCTGGCGGAGCGCCGTGACATTGATTGCCTGATTTCTACTGTAAGACCTGACAGCAGATCCGTCTTGCGGTGGTTTTTGCATCTCGAGGGCTACCCCTGGGATCGATAGTTAGAAAATAAGGTCTCGCTACCAATCTGCCCGACCCTTCGGACAGAATTGCCTCACAGCACATGCAAAGCGTGAGGGAGATGCAGGTCCATTTTAAACACAGCGCTGGGTGGGAGCGAGGCCACGTGGCTCACTTAAGGATTTCACATTGCGAACCTGAAAGGTAATCAATATGTGTCTTGAAGGGTGGTGCAAAATGCAAATTAAGAAAAGTTTAACTTAAAAACTTGGGAATTTGCTTGATAGTGGTCTGCTCATGCTCAGTACTCACATAAAATGTTTTTTTTTAATTTTTTTTTATAAATGAATAAAAGCACACAACTCAACATTCACCTGACAAGCATCCACACTAGTGGTGAAGAACCTTTGGAGGAGAGTTCAGATATGAAATTAAGGAACATTACTCTTTCTCATGTATGGAATAAGAGGCCTCGCCCTGTGCTAAATGAGAGTAATGTTTTACACTCTGGGTGCATGATTAAAGACAGAGTTATTATTTATTAATGGTTGATTGCTAAAGGGGCAATACAAACATTCCAAGGCTGAACAAGTTTCAAGGAGCTTTTTGTGTGAAGTTCAGTGCAGCCTGACCGACTGGGAGGGCACTTGCATTAATAAATGGATCTTTATAGAGCTTGTTTTAACAAAATGTTGAGGGGAAAAACTTGTATTCATGTTTATGTATTCATCATCCAATGCATTATAAGCTACGTAACATACAGACAGGATACAGTCAGCTAGTAAAAAATAATAATAATAATATAATGGTTTTCAAATGTAATTCAGTTTTCTGTACTTTATTTTTATATTTTATATTTATTTCTCATTTCTATTCTTTATTTTTATAGTTAATACTATTCTGTGACACTCATTCAGTATGTTTTTTGCAAAGTTTTACATACTGCGCTTTATCAGAGTGATCACAATGTATTGTACCAACCTGAAGGGATTTATTTGTGATAATGACTGATTAACCTGCTTATTATAAAGCTCTTACATTAATTTTAAAACAAAAAGCCAGTTAAATGTTTTTTTTTTTATGAACACTTTTTGTTATTCGGGTTGAAACTCAATGACAGAAGTGGTCTAGATATAAAAAAAATGACATACATAGTTTGTGGAAGTCTCAGGACCAAAAAATGTTCATCCAATCATTACATTCGGTCCGAATGCAATGATTGGATGTCCAACATGCCTGTCAGCGTATTTATTTTCATACCACAGCGCATCATATGTCATCAGCGCATTCATTAAGGCTATGGAGAGTTGTAGACAGTTGTTGAGCACCGCAAACAAACAGCAGACGTTTTTTACAGTTCCTCCTGAACCAAAACACAAGCTTATACTGCATTCATGCCAGGTCCCGAACGTAATTTAGAGGCGGCAACCTGTGACGTTCTACTCAGAGCTGTTCACGTCCTCAGACTCGGATTTATGCGATTCTGTTTTAATATCAAAGTCGAAATGAATCTGCAGCAGTCAGGTGGTACAAGTAAAAGCTCTGTCAGTTGTTTACATTCATTATTATTGTAATGTTATGTGCTTTGAGACATGAGGTAATTTAACGCCGTCTCTCGTGACGCTTTGCTGAATCTGCTCTGGCTGTGCACGTTCATGTGTTTTGGAGGAGGCATGGGTTTGCAGACGGTCTGAAGGGAGGGTGCAAGGGATCTCATTCTTTCAAAGCTAGCTTGTTATTGCTAGCCTCTCTGAAATTGCCTAACCTACCTTTAAATCCAAATACTTCCATTCAACAACTGTAAAACAGGCCTGGCTTAAGTGTCCAACTCTTTGCCTATGGCTAGTCTGTGTCTGTCCACCTTTGGCGACCTTAAAAAGCTCACACGTGGACAGCACAAACACCAAAACACTGTCCAGGAGTCAGTTCTCCGGGGCACAACGCCTGCACACATAGCGGATGTCTGAATGCGAGCCTCGGTCTGTCCAGTCTGTCTTGCCATGATGGGCTGGGATCCAGCCCGACTGCTGGAGCTTTACAGAGCCAGCTGCAGCGCTCACCTGAGGCAACAGTGCATCTGGTAAACACATTCGAGGGGGAGTCACGGCCAAGGCCTTCCCACCTCACCCACTGACAGCCAGCCAGCCAGGCACAAACAGCTGGACTCCCCCAGGCACTGCACAGCATCAGGTCAGCAAGAGCAGCGTGTGTACATGAATCTGTGTGCCTGGTGTGAGTCTTAATGAGCCTGCCTGCTTTAAAAACTTCAAGTTAGACAGAATGGATCAAATTGGCTACTTTATCCCAACAGCAAGCCAAACTACATCAAACATTATAAAAATGAAAAGGCTTTTACAAATGCAAAAACTTTCATTCAATACAGTAGTCAGGACATATGTGACCCTGGACCACAAAACCAGTCTTATGGGTAATTTTTTTTTAATTGAGATTTATACATCATCTGAAAGCAGAAAACATAATCTTTCCATTGATGTATGGTTTGTTAGGATAGGACAATATTTGAAAATCTGGAATCTGAGGGTGCAGAAAATTTGAAATATTGAGAAAATCGCCTTTAAAGTTGTCCATTTCTATTGGCGATAGTGCTGCATCCATTCACAAAAATAAATGTTTTATATATTTAAGGTGGGAAATTTACAAAATATCTTCATGGAACATGATCTTTACTTAATATCCTGATGATTTTTGGCATAAAAGAAAAATCGATAATTTTGACCCATACAATGTTTTGTTGGCTATTGCCACAAATATACCCGTGCAACATGAGACTGGTTTTGTGATCCAGGGTCACATATTGTGCATTATAACTGGGGATGTGTAAAATGACATTTTAAAAATCAACCACTTAGTGGGTTGAGTGAATGGCTATTTTGGACACAGCATCTAAAAAACACAAAAGCTATGGTGGGACACTCAAAAAAAAAAAAAAAAAAAAAACAATGCAATATGTGATACAATAGCCAAATATGTCCATCTGAATTGTAGTGCTGTTTTAAAGGGGATGAATTTATGATGTAATTTATTATTTAAAATGTAACATTTCCAAGAGGGTTTTATTGTGCAAATATTCAGCAATACTCAGTGCAAATAACAGTTAAAGCACAGCATGTTGCCAGCACGCTCATTAAAGCACCGATACTAAAATCTATAATAAATAGAATATAATATTAGATTATTATTTCATATATAATTACACCGAAAAGTCACATGTGAGTAACTTACCAAATATATATATTTTTTTCATTATAAACAGTCATGTACAAAATGGTGTGGCAAATTATAAAAGAAAAAGTCTGAAGACTGAAAAATTCTAAATTTAGTGAGTAGTTTAATGCCACTGACCGTATTTAACCTTGAAATTCATGCTCTGTGACTGCACTGCAGTCCTAACAAACGCAGAGAATCAGACCCTGCTTGCCTAACATAAGCCAGAGCTTTACATTTGGTTGTAATTAATGATAGCAGATTAAATGGAATAATTATACAGGCTAATTCTGAAAATGCAATTATGTTATTGCCGCACATTTGTGTTTCATATGAATGTTAATTTGCACTAATTAAGGTATTAATATGCATCAATAAGTCAACTACAGTGTTAGCTAGCATATTATAGACACATTGATTACATCGGCAAGGCTGTTTTAGTAAGTGAAACATTACAATGTGGTTGTTCTCAGCGTTTTTGCAGGTGTCCACATTTTTAAAACTGGCGCATTAAAGGAGAACATTTAAATTAACCTTTTAAAATCATAATCAGCCTCAGCTTCAGGGGGTGTCCTTTAATTTGAGGAAGAAGAAAAAAAACCAGAAGAATTTGTTTTCAGTGAGTGTTATGATGAAGAATGAAAACTATTACTTATAATATATATTTTAAAAGTTTTTCATATATAAATAATTTAAAATAATTATTATTATTATTATAGCTATATAATTCTAATAAGTACACAAGTATATATTATATTTCAATAGAGTGTGTGTGGTATATATTTGATATCAATAATTTATACCTATAAACATATCAATATTACAAATTTAAATTAAACATACTTTTCTAATAAAATTTTATTTTAGTTATATATAACCCAAGATACATTTCCACACTTCCACAGTAAGTGCACTTGCTGTGTGAAGTAACTTCCTTTCAGAGTCTATCTCTATCTCTTTGATAGAGTTGACATACAAAATATTGGGTGGACTAAAGGCCTGCCAATAATGGCCACAGTTATAACAGCTTTTGTTAAGTGCCAGTAGTAAGAGAATGAGCAGAGGAAGCAGATATAGCCCTGAGCAGAGAAAGAACGTCCTCAGCTGTGACCCTGACTTCACATTCCACCACTTACCTTTATGCTACAGAAACACAATAAACGTAGAGTGAAAGGAGAATTACAAAAAAATGAATAAAGGATCATAACGTCCACCTGAGATAAATGTTCCAGAGAAAACACGGTCCTTATCAATAGAACCGCTATGTCGAGGCCAAAACCTTCACTGTGCAAAACAATAGGCCATAAAACTGTTCATTCCGGATCATTCCGGTACCTCACTTTAACAATTTCCCAAACAACATTTACAGCCTAGCTGATGAGATAAAACAGTGCATATCTTCTTCCTCCTCAGCAATTCGCTGCCATCCACAACCTAGACACTTAAACAAGGCGCTTCACGCTGCGGCCGTCCTGAGAGAAATGAAAAGGAAAGGCAAAAATGAAGATGGATTTCAACTAAATCCACTTCTGCTAACAAAGCACTCGCAGGCTCTTCTAACACCCCCCTTCCTTGCTGCCTGCTGCGTGCGTTTGGTTTGTAGGAGTACGAGGCATTGCACGGGCCCATTAGCGACATAACTAAGCACTGTGCTTTAGGATGGGCCGCTGGGGCAGAGACACGCTTGCTGCAAGAGTTGGACAGCTGCTAAGCAGCCATGGAATATCAGACTGTGACCATGCACTAGAACTGCCTAATGGTGTCATAAGAAGGCCGTTAGACGCACCATTAAAGCAGGCTGTCACGCTCGTTGTGTATAGCAGCCAGTGTGTGTTTGTAACAATGACCGTGGACTCCCCTGATACACTGTCAAGTAGGTATTGCAACAGAAGTGTAACACAAAGACCGTACAGAAACCGTTTGTACAAGATGCATTTTCTGCATTTACTAACGTAATTACAAAACAGCCAAATGAGAGTATTAAAATGCATGACGGAATCTCCTATCTAACACACATTCACGAAGCGGCAGAATATGATCAGCAGTTCTACAGTAGTTCTTAGGGGACACAAAATGTGTTCTTGCATTTAAAAACGTCAGACGCTGCGCAGAGGAATGGAAAATGACACATTTTTAAAAGTTAAACTTCATTTAAATTTACATGGCGCTACAAAAATGCAACTCTCATGCTCGAGATGCTGAAAGAATGTTAAACAATGTTCATCTAATGTAGATTTACATTGGTAATCTATTAAAAGCGCCATAAAGTGGACTGTAAAACATGGTCTGTGTGAACCGGCCCTATGGTTTTCATTCACACAGAACATTTTTTTTTGCATTTAAAAGGCGAGACGTTGTGTTGAAGAATGGAAAACGACATGTTTTTATCTTGACATGGTACTAGAAAAACGCAACTGAGACAGTGAGACACTGCAACAACAGTCAACAAAGTTCGTCTAGCATAGATTTACATTGGTAAAAACTATTAAAAAGCAGTATAAAGTGGAATGTAAAATGTGTTTATTCACATAGAAGGCATTTTTTGCATTTAAAAGGCGAGACATTGCGCTGAGGAATGGAAAACGACAGTTTTCAAAAGATGAACTTCATTTAACTCGATATGGAGCTATAAAACACGACTCTTGCGCTCGAGATGCCCGAAAGAGAAGCGAGACACTGCGTAATGCTCAATAACGTTCGTCTAGTGCGGATTTGCATTGTTAAACTTAAAAAGTTTAGGTTTAATAGCGCAGAGCAGCTGTTAAACATGGCCATCTAGAAAAACAATGGAAAAATAGCACAGTGGAATGCAAAAATGCATTCTGTGTGAACGGTGTCAATTTTCAGGATTCACAGACGTGTTTTAGGTAAACTGTGTGAGCAGAACAGGTTTTAGATCCAGATGCTGTTGCATGACTCATAAATCCAATACACCGTTGATTAACATATGACAGATGAATACGACACTGGAGACTTTGTGAGTCACACCTGTTTTTATAATAAATACAGCTGTCAATCCCAGACACTGATTGGGTGAACATAATCATTTAACAGCACAATAGCTACACTGCTGCACATAACATACAAGTTCTAACAAACCGAAAGAGCACATAGTATGGTAAAATTACAGATTATATTAAATATTACAGTGAACTAGAGCTGCACGATTCTGGATAATACAAATCTAGATTCTCCCATGATTCTGAATAAACAAATTAACGTAATTTAGGCTAAGAGGTTCTGACAAAATGATAATTGCTGCAGTTTATTTAATTTAATTTTTTAATTTGAATTATTTAAAAAGAAATCGGTTTGAATGAATGATTCAATGACTCACTCATAAAGGCTTTAGTTGTTTTATTACTGGATGAATCAACACTATCTCACGACCAATTTGTACGATTGATAAAAAGGTGTCTAATTCGTACAAATTCGTACGACCTCACTCGTACGAATTTGTACGATTTGTCTAAACCCACGTGATGGGTAGGTTTAGGGGCGGGGTCAGGGGTAGGTCATTCATATGAATTCATACGAATTGGGCAATTCGTAAAATATGTAAGATTTTTCAAAAACCTCGTAGAATTTGTACGTTTTCCCGTGAGATCAGGTTGGATGAATCAGTGTTTTTTGAATGAATCTCTTAAATGAATGATTCAATGACAAATACATTTTTTAACAGTCACGTGTCTCCACCTACTGGTGTAACGATGGAATTGATACAATCTTTTTTTGAAGCATCAAATTACTTTCAAACGGTGTTTTACTCTTATTTAGATTGCTATTGTAGACCAGTGTTCATGTATCTGAACTATAAACTTTTATCTCAGTACTTTTGTTGTAACTCAGAAATAATGATACTGAGTGGTTGAAAAGCTGTTTCATACCTGTACATGACAACCGCTCTCTCTGGCTCAGCGGCAGCACCAGCGCAGATCTGAATGTTTACTGTGATCGTGCTTGTCAAATGTTTAGACAGCTGAATCATTGTCATTTAGGAACAAGATCGTGTGGATGTTTGAAACGAAATCGCAATCTTTCGTGCAGCTCTACTATAAACCAACATTTTCTAACTTTATACACAATATGCAAAATGCTACAAAAGTATAGCACATTGTTCTTTTAAAATGGCACCCCAAAATGTAACAGTGAAAGTCTAACATCATCTCAATACTATTCCCACAGTTCTCTTCCTGAGCAATGCAGATTTTATTGAGCCAACTGCGCTGCTGAGCGCTGATATTTACTGTGGAAATCTTGAGACTAATGTGGCCTGAGGCTCCATAAATCAAAGCAGGCTTCCCTTTGTCAGCATCGCAGATGGCCCCGCCGCCCAATCACCCCAATTAAGAGCCGAGAAGGCGAGAGAGAAGAACACAGACGCAGCAAGACGGAAAAGTGAGCGTGTGAGAAGAGAGCGAGAGGAAGAGAGGGCACCTGTCCCGCTGTCATATTCGGGGGGCCTCCTCTGATCAGTGATTCGGGGCCTTCCTCTTAGCCACTTCAGCGCAGAATTAATGATGGCAAACAAAAGCCAGCGCGTCGCTCCTCACAGCTATTTGTGGGAGACTTCTCTCTCTACTCTTTTTCCCTCTGAACTAATCCTCAATGTCACACTTAATGAGATTTTAGGCTGGAATAATAAACTGAAGCTGTGCTGCTCTTCTCCAAATGATTTCTTCTACTCCTGTTCTTTATTTATTTATTTTCCTTTTTGGCAGACCTGGATCTACACCATGCCATTAGACACCTGCGCTAGCTACATCTGCAGCAGAAAGACGGATTGTATAGTGCATGATGGGAAGGGGCCGCTTACAAAGCATTTTTTTTTCAGTACGTTATAGTTTGTAACATCATGAATCAGTTCAAAAAAACGTATATAGTGATCAAAGCTACTGAATTTCAATTTAGTTTCAATCATTTGGGGTTAGGTTTCCTAGACCAATTTGAATTAATTTAATACCAATATTAATTTAAATTAATACTGGGTCTAATCCAACAAAAGAAAAAAGGATGGCTTAGATTGAAATACGAAAGCTATTGGCAGTATGTTTATTAAAAGTTTTAGTCCATCCATTTTTTTGTTAAATCTAGAACACACATTCCAGATTTTAGGGTTTCTTTACCTTAAAAACAAAACAAAACAATTTAACCCTTGCATTGGACACTCATAATCCATAGGTTAGTTAAAAACATCTAAAATCTGTACATTGATTGCAGTTCTGAGTTTTCTTCTGGGAACGAACACGTCACACACACACACACACACACACACACACACACACACACACACACACACACAAAAAGGGGCAAGGCCTGATTGAGTTGCGCTATAGTTTGTTGAAATTCGCGTCATGGTAAAGGGGCGTGACATTTCTGAAATGCACTTGCGGTTGACCAATCACAACACACTTGTCCAGCCAACCAATCAGTGTACATTGTGCTTTTTGGGAGGAGGAGCTTCATAGAGACAGGAACTAAACAGAGCATTACTGGAAGAGAGGTGCTGCAGAAATGTAAAATATTTGAACATTCAATCATGAAAATCTGTTCTAGTAGACCCCTCAAAAAATCAAGACTTTGTAAAATGGCCTCTTTAAAGGGGTGGTATAATGCCCTTTTCACAAGATGTAAAATAAGTCATTGATGTCCCCAGAGTGTTTATGTGAAATGTTAGCTCAAAATAGCCCACAGATATTTTTATATAGCGTGTTAAAGTTGTCACTTTTTGAGGGTGAGCAAAAACAACCATATTTGTGTCTGTTCCTTTAAATGCAAATGAGCTGCTGCTCCCGGCACAGAGGGCGGAGCGTCAGGAGCTTGTGTCATTTTACCTCACACAGACATGCACTGAAAATTTCAAAAACTTTTTGCCTTTTATGTTCAAACCGAAGTCAGAAAAATGGAGAGACTCAAGAAGTGACAACATGTAGACAACATTTGTGAATGGTTAGTGGGTGAATTTATGTAGCTTATGTGTAGTTATCTTCTAGTCATTGATAAGCATATTCTGTCTTGATAATCTATAAATCGCGATCCCGGGGGCGGGGTTTATGTAAATTTTAGGGTTGGTGATGTCACTACCCAGGAGGAATGTTGTGTAGTCCTTACCAGCCGTTTGTTGTAGTTTTTAAAAAACAATTTCTTTAAAAGAAAATATCTCCTTTTCTTTGAACTTTGAGCGTTGTAACTTTGCAGATGTTGTTTATGCTCAAACAGCAACATTACACACTAACTAAAGTTAGAAAAATGAAATCATATTCAACCACCCCTTTAAAAAGACAACACAAATGCATTTAATAGTGTAGATGCAAACACACACAGAAAAAAAGCCCTACCTCTAAGCGGAACAAGAGGCTTCACATTTCAGGAAATGTGTTTTTTTTTTTGTAGTGCCAAGAGTATTTATACGTGTGTGTTTTGTCCTTTTGGTTGAAGTGGTAGGAGAGTTCAAGAGTCAGGTAAAGAGGAGTGCTCTCCAGGGAGGATGCCATCATAATGCATGCTCGTCGCTCAAAATCAAATTAAGCCTGTAATCCAATAAACTGCCATTTCTGCTGCAAGTGACCCCACAGGACCTCATTTCAAATCCGTGACAAGCTTTAATCAATATGATTTAGTGGTTGAGGACACAAATAATTCAGCCGAGGAGAAACGAAGCGCTGTTCTGCCACTGTCTCTACACTGGAGTTTTATAGACGGCATGTGGTGTGTTACAATGCCGCATTGATTTGTGGATGCAATGTGAAATGGAGAGAGATGCAAAGGAAAAGACAGGAGCTTCTATCATGAGAACCCCTCAAGGAGCATTTAACTGAAAGTCAGAGATCAATATGCACATGACATGTCCATCGTAGCGGGCCACTGACAGGGCTACTTACGGGTTACAGTATCCGCCATTGCCACTTTAACCTGCCCGACAGGCTCTTTGCTTCCTGATAAAAACAGCCCGGTTTCATCTCACGCTCATCTGTTTGGTGACAGGTAAACCAGAGGCAATCATATCTAGATAATGCTATACTGGCTTCGCTGATAGAAGGCTGATGCTTTATTTGCCCATGTAAACATTATGAATACACAATGCAATCATTGATGTTTGGGCTGGATTTGTATGATTTAAATTTTTTTTCTTTTTTTTTTCCACTGTGCTCTGAACAAAATGATTAAAATTGAAATGAAGAGCAAACAACGGGATGCGCATTTGAGCCTGGATTCCCCTGTCACTTTGATTTGTGTTGTTTTGTGCACTGGATGTATACAATGAATGCAAAATTGTATGAAAAAGGTTTTATTTTTTAAGCTGGAGTTTAAATGCTTAATCATAGAAATGTGGCTGCAAAGGCCAGACAATTAACGGTATTTGACAATTGAATGTAAAATAAACACTGATCGGGACCACGGCACTAAGCGGAGGAATCTTGTATCATCTTAATGGAGTTTTGTTTGCAATAATGACCCTCTGACTGTGGATTATTACATGATTGCTTACTGAGACACAGTAATGAAATAAAATAATTTTAGACGGGAAGAAAATTTGTATTTCAATGCACGTGGATGAAAGTTCTGACGCAAATAGGCCTGTGTTCGAATCCGCCTCTTGCAGAGAAACTCGCTCTACTCCCTTTTCCCATCACATATCAGATAAGGAAAGACATTTACCTTCAATAAAAATGAAGAAAATATTCAAAAAGTGGAAATAATGCTTCTCACGTGTGTTTAATATTAAAGTTTTTAGAGTTAGGGGTACTGTAGGGAGGGCTTTATTATCCCAATAAGGCGAAATCCATTTAATAATTTTAATAAATATAATAATTTACACTGTATGTTATTATTGCATACTGTGTAATGTGCAACAACACTGAGGTGCAATTTGTATCTGCAACTGTTTAGAAGTATAAATAGCATCTAACTACTAGTACTACTAATACTGCTCTTTTTACATATAGTGTAGGCCTAAATAAAATCCATCGCTAATTTTACTTAGTGTAAATTGCATATCGCTAAGAAAATGCTGCTATTTTCACTTAGTGTAAATATAATCTATTGCTATTTAAACAGTGTAAAAAGCAGTTATTGCTATTTGTACTAAGTGTAAATAGCATCTATCGCTAAGATAATATGCTTTTCTCACTCAGTGTATCGAATCTATTGCTATTTACACAGTGTAAATAGCATGTATCGGTGTAGAAAATTGGTTTCCAGGGATAACGGTCAAATACACTGTTTAATGTTTATGAATTAAGGCCTGGTCACAAGAACAATAACTGTAAAGGTAACTATTTTATTCCACATCAGCGCACAATAACGCTATGTTTATTATGCATGCACACTGCAGTTATGTCATCTGCCGTTCATCAAGCTTTTTAAAGTTCAGGTGGATTCTGATTGGCTGTAAATGTTTAAATAATGTTTAAATGGTTAATGTTTAAATAAATTGTAGTGGACTATTAAGCAAAAGTTATAGAAGATTATACAATAAAAAAAAAAAAAACTTTTTTCCAACTACATTTTGTTTTTGACTTTTCAAAGTAATATTAGGACCTTGCAAGGCTTCTAAAAGACCAAATAGAAAAAATAAATAAATAATAAGAATTCATTATGCCAAAGCAGTCTCAGAAATCACATCAGCATATGACCAACATCTGCAAAGAGGAACACCAACCAATAATAGAGTTGCTGCCCTACATTTTTTAAGTACAATCAACTCATTTGTATGACATTTAAGTCATTTAAACTTAAATTACATTAAACTGACTTAAAATAAGTTGAATCTTGTATAACTTATATTAAAAAAGTTGAAAATAGCTTAACTTATTTTGATGAGTTAAAGCAATGTAAAAACATATATTGTGATAACTTATTTATCATATTCTTTTTTACATGTAGCACAAATTGCATTAGAAATGATTTCAGTATCACTGTAGCCCTGTCTGAAGTCTGGAAATGTCTTGGGTCTAAGATCAGAACAAGAAAAGTGAAATGGCATCAGGAATCATCTTCCACGCTATTTTCGACATGCTTTCCTGCAGAGTTTACATCTGGAGAAATTCTATGGTTGCTTCAACCCACAACGTCTGCTGTCAGCTTGTAAAACATAGTGGGGGATCTGTAATGATACGAGCAACCATCTCACGGCAGTGATTCGATCCAAAGATTGCTGTGCATGCTCTTAAAACGCCTAAGGAATATAGGCAGGTGCACCCTGTTGTGCAAACACCATTTTCACATAAAAATCCAATATTCTAAGATGATAATACATACAGTATATTCTCAAGAGCAGTCTTTTGAACACCGAGATTGAGTCAACTGCCTTGCCTTCCAATCACCAGATCTAAATATCAGTGAGCTTTTAAAGGAAGTTCAAGAGCGTAAAAGTGCAAGATTCACTCCGTCCCTCAAAGAACTAAGTTTTCTCATTGATTAATGACTCAATATCTCACCGCATACTTCAGTACTTATATGATACCTCTACAAAGAAGACCGAAGCTGTCCTTGAGGCGAAAGCTGGACTTACTCCTTATTAGGTCCTTGATATTGATCGATTGCTCAGTGTCTCGGTTATTTTGTCTGTGGCCTGTGGTTACAGCATGGAAATGAGGGCCGAGACACAGGACAACTTTCCTTTCACTTCAGATCAATTGTAAACGCGCCAGTCACTGCGGTTGTATAGAAGTTTTATACTGACTACATCTTATGATGTAATCAAAACTAGCTCCTTCAGAAATAATGCAGCTTTATTTAATTGCTCGCACTTGTAATTACCATCTATTTTAATTAATTTGAACATAAAATATTATTTGAGTCTCTGGCACTTAATTTGTTTTTGAAGAGATGAGAGCGAATGTTCTCCAGAAAGATGAATATTTAATTCATCATAAAAGAAGGACTGGGGGTAAAAGCAAATATACAAGGTGCTTGGTTAAAGAGAAACAAATAATCTATAAACGCATTAGTGATAAATATTTAGCAATGTCTGATAGAACCCCCCCCAAAAAAAAAGTGCTAATGAAATTTAAGCAATGAGACGCTGAGCTTATCACTTCCCTTCAATTACCCTTCACCAAATTGCTTTCCATTCAAGGCATGTTGCCCGATTGCACTTCTTTAAAAAGAGCACAGCCTAAAGTTCATTTTCACCAGCGTGAAGACAGACTCTAGAGTACCTGACTGCATATGAGCTCGGGTTCATTGAGATAGAGAGCATGAAATACTTCATCTTGAAGCGTCCTGGAATGCAAGACACATGAGAGGCTGCGGGCTAAACTAACTACACAAACATCTACGCATACACAAACTCCTGAATATCGTTCACATACATTTCATGCACAGCTGCATCACACACTTTTCTGAAAGGAAACTGGAAAGGAATTAACAGCTTATTAATGCGTTACCTTTTGCCTTTTGTGTAAGTTTTGAGATTGGCAACCAGGGTTGTACACCATTCAGAAATTACTAGAAATAACTAGCCTCTCCATGACAGAGAAAGTGGTCAGTGGTTTGTTTCTTTGACCAATCTCTGATGATGCGATAAGTGATAAGAATAACTTTGGGTGTCCACCAGTAGGAATTCAGTCCAACTATAGCCTGAAAACCAACTCTCCATAATGCCTCAGAGATGTTATGCTGAACCTGATAACTGATCTACATTTACAGTAATTCCACTGATTGATTTTATACTTGTTTATTAAATGAATAATCTAATGCATAAATAATATAATATAATATAATATAATATAATATAATATAATATAATATAATAAAATATAATATAATATAATATAATATAATATAATATAATATAATATAATATAATATAATATAATATAATATAATATAATATAATATAATATAATATAATATAATGGTCCAATTCTCACTATTAACTAGTTGCTTATTAGCATGCCTAGGATATTGGCTGTTTATTAGTGCTTATAAAGAACATATTCATATGCCTTATTCTGCATGTCTCTATTCTACATTCTTAATCCTAAACGTAACAACTACATTACTAATTATTAATAAGCAGTAATTAGGAGTTTCTTGAGGAAAAAATCGTAGTTAATAGTTAGTTAATGGTAAGAATTTGACCCTAAGGTAAAGTGTGACCTAATATAATTAGGGCTGTCAAAAGATTAATCGCGATTAATAGCATCCAAAATAAAAGTTTGTGTTTAAATAATATATGTGTGTGTACTGTGTATAATTAAATTTGTATAAATACACACACATGCTTGTATATATTTAAGAAAAATGTGTAATTTTTATATATAAAAAAAATATATTTATATATAATATAAATTATATATAAATATATACAGTATATGTATGCAAATATTTCTTAAATATATACATGCATGTGTGTGTATTTATATATACAAAATAATTATACACAGTACACACACATATATTATGTAAACACAAACTTTTATTTTGGATGCCCTAAATATAATATAATATAATATAATATAATATAATATAATATAATATAATATAATATAATATAATATAATATAATATAATATAATATAATATAATATAATATAATATAATATAATATAATATAATATAATATAATGTAATTCCATAATTACAATATGTAAAATAATTAATAATATTTATATTCCTACATATTTCATTTTGAGAGAGTTCACACTTTTGTCCAAGAAAAAAAGAAAGAAAGACATTTTTTAGGAATTTTTACAATCACACTCAACAAGAGTGATTAACGGTAACACTTCATTTTAAGGTGACGTAGTTACACATTATTACTTACAATAGTAATAACAGTAAATTATGCTTAATTACATGTAACTAACCCTAACTCTAACCGTAACTCTAAAATAAGTACATCATATAATGACGTGACTGCACTTGATGGGATGTGCTGGAAACAGAGAATTCCCATGATGCACCACAGGGTGAGGAATCCATAAATAGCCAGATGACTTTCTGGGGTATTTAGAGTTGTGTTTCTGGGATTCATGTTCTCTCTCTCACACACACACAAACACAAACAGATAGATGAGAAGAAAGCGAGAGAGTGTGTGCATGCATGTGTGTGTGTGATTGGGAATGCAGGAGAGAGAGGAAGCAGAAAAGATTAATTCAAAATGACTTGCTTTCGCGCTGGTGCAGGAAAGCAGGAGCATTACAAATGAAAGTGGATTTTGTATGCTAGATTTAACCTTAAATGGTTTCGCCATGCGCCGCTATCATTTCTGACAATTTCACAGGGAGGGTCAACGCCTAGTCTTCTTTTCTCCCAACAGGAAATGTTATTCTCCATAGACAAATTTTGTACATGTCCTTAATAGCACTTAGCAGGTGACCCCCAATCCTCACATACTATTCTACGGTAACAGAGGGAAAATACCTCTTCAACCAGAGTAGATTGTGCATTTCAAGAGACAGTTGACCCAATAAATAAAAATCCTTTCAATATTTCTTTTCACCCTCATCATTCATCATTTATTTAATTGACTGGGGAAAAAAACAGACATTAAAATAATAATAGTAATTTATTTTGCCAAGTCAATAGGGTCTAATGTTGTTTTGGAACCTGTTGACTTTGAATGCATGGACAAAAGTTAAAACTTGTAATATTATTTTGTGTTCTACAGTTGAAAGGAGGTCATACAGGTTTGGAACGACATGACAGTTGAATTATATAAAGAAATTAGAAATTCGTTTTTTTTTGTTTGTTTTTTAAGCATACCAGATAAGAACATAACGTTGCTTTCTCCTATCTTAACATAAGGTAAAGCCTAACTTTTTTTCCCCTGTAGTTCGAGTTGCTCCCTGTGGTGATTGCTACATGTTTACAAGCTCTTGGGATATTTTTTGAAGGAAGTGTGTATGTGTGTGTGTGTTTGTATGTGTGTGTGTGTGTGTGTGTGTGTGTGTGTGTGTGTCTCAAGTGGAGATTATGAGACTAATTTCAGAAACCTCCTTCTGGGTTATCCACTGCTCTGATTACTATGTATTACTTGCTGAGACTAACTGTCCCGTTGCTCTAATGCACTTTCACAGACTAATAACACATCAAAGTAAAGCCCTGGAGATACTCAGACACGTAGAGTGTGGCGTTCTCCATTTCCTATACCAGAGGACATCAGCAGCTTCTCAGTGTATTTCATGTTTGTCTATAAGCTTGTACCTGCTTTTATGATCAAACATATTTGGCAATTTGAAATAATGTGTAGTAACAAAAAAAGAAAAGAAAAATGTTTTATTGAAAATAAGTGTCAATGCTTTCACGGTAGGTGCAATGTTTGTAATGTCCATGTTATAGTTAAACATGCAAACACATTTATTTATCTTACAGATACATGCACACACACTCATTCACACACGCACACACACACACACACACACACACACACACACACACACACACACACACTTCCAATTGAATTCTATTTTTAGAATGTTTCTATCCTCTACTATATGTATGTGCGTGTGTGTGTGTGTGTGTGTGTGTGTGTGTGTGTGTGTGCATTTATATATATATATATATATATATATATATATATATATATATATATATATATATATATATATATATATATATAAAGAATTTACAGGAAGTGTAAGTATTTCAATATTCAATATTTCAAATAAATATTTCACATAAATATAAGTGGCATTGCTCATATTTATCATTGCAAACTCATCAGCATATTACAATGATTTCTGAATGATATTGTGACAATGAAGACTGTAGTAATGATGCTGAAAATTCAGCTTTGCCATCATAGGAAAAAATGACATTAAAAATATATATCAAAAGAGAAAACAGTTATAATATTTCACAATATTACTGTTTTGTGTATAACGGTATTTTTGATCAAATCAATGTAGCCTTGGTGAGCAGAAGTGTGTGTGTGTGTGTGTGTGTGTGTGTGTGTGTGTGTGTGTGTGTGTGTGTGTGTGTGTGTGTGTGTGTGTGTGTGTGTGTGTGCGTGTGCATAATCCAAGAATCAAATGGTAAGTATAGTGATCCATGAATGAAAAATATCATATTCACTGTAGAGCACAAGTGAATTATTTGAAATAGAGACAGTACGGCCAAACAGAAAACTATTCAGAAGAGACTATAAGGGAGCAGAGCACTGCAGTAAAACATGAAAAGTTTCATTTATGCTGCCTATAAAAACCCTTTATTCCACAAAAAACATACACATAACTAGGGAGCTTTTAGCTTTAATTGTGTGATCAATTAAAAGTTCTCACATTTCTAAAGACAATCAGGAAGAGAAAGAGTGGTGGAGGAGGTGAACATGTCAGGATAACCTGAATTTAATCAGTGCTGATCTCACAAGTAACCAATTCATATGGCATTTCTCAAAACATAATGGGTACAGCAATGTAATTCTCAGTCAGGTTTGACTAACAATGCAATCTGCAAAGTTAAATGATCAAAATGATCAATCTGCATTTCTACACTATATCAAAAGCAAATAATGGCAACCGAAAGTTCCGTGGCCTAATGAAAAAAAAAAAAAAAAAAACATTCAGAGTAAAAGTTGAGATTTTGTATTTTAATGCTTCCTGCAGCCAAGTACCAGCATCATGTTGACAGATGAGGTCATTAAAATTACACAGTTATGATAGTTTAATTATAAAGTATATTTGAGACTACAGTATATAGATCTGGCTATGTGAGACTATAGTTTGAATTAATCCATTTTCTTTGCATGACACATTGACATGACAGTACTGAACATCTCTTTCGACATGATCCTGAACATTGTATAAGCATTCATTTCATGCGTTATTAGTTGCTCTCGTTGAATCATTACAGATTAACATTGTTTATGTCACTGTTACTGTGAACAGTGCAAACTGCAAACTTTTTATTTTAGTTTGTATTGGAGTCATTTGACATCAGTAGACTCAATCTCTCTTTTTTTTACGGTGTCTGTGTTACAGTAATTATACATTTAAGTACTGAGTAATACATGCACTTAATATAGGGTTAGGGTTAGCAATAGGGGTTGGTTTAGGGTTAGTTGCATGTAATTATGCATAATTTATAGTTATTACTACAGTAACTACATGTAACGTGTAACAAGGACACGGTAAAATAAAGTGTTACCAACTTTTGATTACATGCTTATAGTGTTGTAAAAGTGCAAGTGTTTAAAGAGCTGTATTTAGATTTTCAATAATTTGAATTTTCAAATAAACTTCTAAATATCTGTTCAGTGGTCCCTATGTAACAGAAGACACAATTAAGTAATTGAGGTGCTTCTAATAAAGTGATAAAAAGCAGTTGCAAATGCTGTACCAAGTACATCCTCATCTTTGCACTAATAAAATGTGCAACACTTTATGTTTTGCTACCAAATGATATGTGATATCTAATTAATTTAACTTAAAGTGAAATATTTCCCTTGGCATCTCGCAATTCAATGGCATGTGAGTTCCTGAACATGATGCATGATGGGATATGCTTAGGGTCACTGTGATTTTAGCCAAGACATGTTCCCGAGTCAACATATTTTGTTGATCCAGGAACAACATTCCTCTCAGAAAATGTTGTCCTAACCCTATCGTTACCCCCAAACCCTAAACCCTACCCATAATGCCTAAAATCAGAAAGAAATGATAGGTGAATAACACTAATGTAGAAGCACCTAACCATGATTGTAAGCCTAAACTTCGCATAAACTTTAAACTTGTCCCTCAATCTGATTGGTTGATTGGAATTTTGTTCAAGGGTAAATAAAAAATGTTGACCCAGGAACATGTTGTACTTGAAATCACATTCACCGGTCACACTTTAGATTAAGATCCAATTACTAACGAACTAACTTTTGCCTCAATAAACTTCTAGTATTAAGAATGTAGAATATGGTATTGCAATTAATATGTGCTTTATAAGTACTAATAAACAGCTTAATATGAATGCTAATAAGCAACTAGTTAATGTTGAGAATTGAACCCTAAACTAAAGTGTTACTACGTTCACCATATGCTTAGATAGTGTGGGTTTAGTGTGCGTTAAGGGAGCTTTAGCCTTTTTAAGACCTGGGACAGTCTTGTACACGCACCCCCTGTTGCTTGCACACACTGTCAAGTGGCAAAGGCTGCAAGTGTGGGTATTTGTACAGGCCCGGAGTCGCTGTATAGAGAACGAAAGAGAGTCTCTCGGGATAAACGTCACACCATTTGATTTTCCTGGCAAAAATATCCAGAGTTCTTCACATGAAAATCAGTCTAAGGCTTTCAGAGACAACCTAATTTCTTGTTTCGTTACAAGCTGTTCACACATTGGAAATAAAAATACATGTTTTACATGATTAATACATGTCATTTCTTGCATTTAGCCCCTTTAACTAAAAGGTGATAAATTGTTTACAAGCTGTTCAACTCAAAAAATGTAATCAAAATAAAAAAATCAATAAAACAAAATAATTTATTAAAACTTAATTCATAAAATGATCCTTTGATGGGAACCCCTAAAATGTATATAGAAGCATTTCTTCTAACAATGTGAGGTAAACCTGGATTTGAAACCTTAATTGTCTATTTTTCTGCTATAATTCAGAAAACTATAGGAGTCCTAAAACAATGCAAAGACAATTGAAAAATACAAAAGTCACTGAGCCTCAAATGATCCCAAAACTAATTTAAACAACTGTCTAAAATTTGATTTCGCAACACACCATGTGGTCCCGAAACCCTGTCAGAGAAACAATTACATTTTAACAGACTGCCGTCATCTACATCTGAAGAAATAATGCCTTTTCCAGTAGAATCAAATTAAATCAAACTGAATAGAATTGAATGACACTGAACGAAATTCAGCCGAGACAAAGGAGCAACACATATCATAACACGCTGCCCGTTCAGGTGTGAGCGGTGCTGTCAGTCAGGACTCACTCACTCACACACACACACACACACACACACACGTCCCTCAGGAGCAGCGTAAGGAGAATGGTGCTCACCTGTCTGTCTGTGGCTGAGTGGCTGCTGCTATGGGCCAGGCTAATGTTTTAAGTAATGGCTTTTGAGAGCTGACAGATCGGTGGTGTTCGGGCTGCTCTGGGAGAACAGAGCACATCCATCACCTCGCCATAATTCGTCCACCCTTCAGTCTCTATCACAATGCACCGCTATCAGCTTCACGAAACCGGGGGAAATACTTTGACATGAATGACACTCTCACACGTCAATTCATTACAAGGATTTTTCTCTGTCGAATCAAGACGCGAGGATTAGAGCCGTGAGAATTAAAGGTGAATCTTTACAGATCAGCAAGGTGTGTCGGATCGTAAGGAAAAAAAAAACGAGAGAAAGTCAGAATCAGAAAACTTGCCGAGTAAAAAAATAAGCTGAATAAAAGTTGTTGATCGCAAATAAAACATTCATATTCGTTCACTGATTGCCATTGTTTCCTTCCTTTAGTTTTCTGTTGAATTTGTAAATTTGGGCCTTTTAATTTTCTTTTGTATTTTTCAATAAATAAATAAAAACAAGTAAATAATAGAATATATTAATGATAAAAGTGCATAATATATATTACATAATACTAATTATTAATAACAAAGGTTAATAAATGCATTAAACCATTCTAAAAATAAGAAAAGGAAAAGGAAAATAAATGTGATTCAATAATAATTAATAATTAGAAAATGCATAGATTTTATGCCCCTTTGTCCCCATTATGTAGGGTTTACCTGAACCACACACACACACACACACACAGAACAGAACAGCAGTAGAATGAAAGTAGCAGAATGAAAAAGTGATGAGGACAGAGATTAAGACAATAAAATAGAATAAACTGGATTGTTCTTCCTTAAAAACAGAAAATGCTAATGAATCTCAGAATGACAGAGTGAATCTCAGCTTGTTGACACGGGTTGTAAAGTGTCAGTCAAGAGACATCAGTCCCTCTATCTACTGTATTGCTTCCATGCTCAAAATCTTCAGCATGTCCTCCTTTTTTCCTTCCAAAGATTTTTCTCGACATCTCGTGTAGGCTGCATGCCCACACAAGCTGAGGAATAATTGCGATTCTGAAAATCAATAGAAGTGAAATCCAGCCGGCCCCAGCCATGTAATGCAATACTGTCATTCACTGCATGAGGAGTGATAAGCGCTCCGATTGGTCTGTTCCTCTGGTTAGCAGTCATGAAGCGTTCTCATGCACTTGCCATCTCATCTCGCTTTTTTTTACTTTCACTCTCCATCTAATTCTACTGGAGTGACGTGTAAAAAAAAAAGTATTACTTATTGACCGATCGCCTCAAGATAAGTAAAACTGATTTTGAGAGAAGAAATGTAACTGGGGCTCTGTAAAATAAACTTGATTGACACACACACACTGCAGTCGCAGTGGGGTGGTGAGCCACCTAATGCAGAGCAGCTGAACCGGACACAGAGAGTAGCTTTGTGTCGAGTTTATGGGATTTATGTAGTACAGAAACCACATCCACATGCCAGCTAATGCACTTTATTAATTGCACAAAGACGACATAAGCAACTGTAATGTAAAGTCTACCATGGCTAAATCTCCTGCATTCAGCCTAAGCTGTAGAAATGCAGATCTTTCCTCACAATGTGATTGTGTTTACTGTGTTGAACATGAGTTCAGATGATCTGATCACACAGAGGTTGATTAAAGGAGAACTCCGGTCAATTTTAACATTGAGCTCATTTTTTTGTACATTTGGAGTGCTGTCAATACAGAGAACAACTACAAAAATCGGTGTTGCCTACATCGAGTTATTCTATTTTTAAAATTTGCACCCTGTTGACTTCAATGGGGCAAGTACTAAACCTGCTTTTAGCCTCTTAACATCCTTGATGTGTCATTACAAGTGCACAGAAAATGTGAGTGATTCCTTCAGAGTGAACACGAGTGAATCTGACTGCAGTAGATGTGAAAGATATGTATAAAAATGATGTTATTTAAGCCAGCGCAAATACCTGTGTTTACATCCTGTTTTCGGTTGAAGTCCAAAGTAGTCGATTGCCGAGTTCACACGCGTGATCATAGGTAACTAAACCTATGCGCGTGAACTCGGCAATGTGGACATATGGACAACATAGAGGAGCGTTGGATCTTTCAAACAATCCAAATTGATACTTGGATGTGGACATTCGGTGGTTTAAGAAGATGTTTTTTTCATTCTTATGCTGATCAACACTGTAAAAAAAAAAAAAAAAAAAAACGTAGCCTAAAAAAACTGTAACGTAGCCTTAAAAATTGGAAAAATACTGTAAAAAAAATGGTAATTTCTTCCCATTGTTTTAACAGAAAAAAACTGTATATTTAACATTGGATTTCAGTAATATGATATAATGTTAATTTGCCATCCTATTGAAGTATTAATATCTGTTTTGTATGCTGATAACCACCAATCACAGCAGTGATGAGAGTCACATGATCAATCAAAGCTCAACACAAGCAGTTCTTCCACAAGAAAGTTAATACTACTATATAGAAGCTGCACAGTGTCATTCACACAAACATTAAACACCATCATGGTAACACATGAAATTTTAAAAATGCAATAAACATTAATTTAACAACATTAAATGTAACATAAACCTCTAATGTACATAACTGATTAGAAAAAACGAAGAAAACTATGAAGAAACAAACAAAAATACATCAAATGTGAAATGTCACAGGGAATTGTGGGAATGTCAATTTACGGTTTTTCATTGTAAATTATACAATGAGTTGTTTTTTCACTTTCAAAAACTGTAAATTTAACGGTATGTTACAGTACAATTACATTAAATGTACCGTTAGATCTATCACAGTTATTTACCGTATATAGTACGGAAACTTTCTGTTAACCAATTAACAGTTTTTCACTGTAGCATTTTTACCGTTAAAATTACGATCATTTTTTACAGTGAAGGCTGCATTTATTTGATCAAAAATACAGTTTTAAAAAACAATTTTCTATTTAATCGCTTTTAAAACGTAATTTATTCCTGTGATGGCAAAGCTGAATTCCAGCATCATTACTCCAGTCTTCAGTGTTGCATGATCCTTCAGAAATTATTCTAATATGATGATTTGATGCATTGCATTTAATCATTTAGCAGACGCTTTTATCCAAATCAACTTACAAATGAGGAGAGCAATATAAGCAAGAATCAAGCCAACAATAGGGCAACAATTTGCAAGTACTGATGGCATATTCATATCTTGCAAAGTCTTTTTATTATTATTATTATTATTTTAATAGTAAATATTCTGATGCCTGCATTCAACTTCCTCACCAAGTGGAACAACCAGGAGCAAATCTGTATTAAAACTAAGGAGAGATGCAGCAAACTGCATGTGATAAATGAAAAGCAACACAAACCCCCGAATATGTCAATAAAATGCTCAGTATTTACAATATTTGCACTCATTCTGTACACAAAAGCATCTTGAACAAGTGACAGTGCTCCACCTATAGGCAGAGACAGGTAATTCCTTTGAAAGACAGTAATCGTCCATTGAAGCAACCAGTAGATAATGAGTACTGGTTGTCATCTTATAACAAAAACGGTCATTTTATTATCAGATATGCAATCACAGGAGGAGAAAGAGCTGAGAAAGAGCTGCTTCCCTGTCCATAAAACAGACATGCTTTTATATATAATACATTTACAGCTCTCGCCATGCTTCAATTCCGCGGCACAACTATGAATCTGCTTCTCGTTTCTTTGAGAAATGACTGTGTATCCAAACAGTCTGGAAGTGTTTCCTTGTAATCCATGTCTATTGTTGTCTGACTGACGTTTATGGTTCAGAGATTTCTCTTTCATCTCTCTAATTCCAGCCTCTTTAATGCATGAAAGAAACTTCAGAGTCCCACAGCATTTTAAGATAGAAGGGAGGTAGGCTGGTGTTATCTGGTCCTGCCTGCCTCTCCGCAGGCTTTGCATGGAGCAGTTCGGAATGTTTCTTTCACCAGACTACACAGCTCCGCGGGGATGCGATTGGGGAGGATGCTTCTATAAAAATAGCCCATTGAGGTTCAGGTCAGTCCGGGGTATAATTTTCCAGATCCATTGCCCTTCTCGGGTTGAGTTCACTGCTGACCTCTGACCTGTGTAGGTGACTGAAATTCAGGAGCGGTTTGTGGAAAGAAGAATGGAGACTGTGGTAATAAATCAAACCAACCTTGTCCTGTCTCCACCCCGTGATGCGTCCTTAGCTTGACACTGAGTGTACGTGTGTGGAGGGTCAGAAGAGGAACTAGTTTAAAAATTGACATGTGGGAAAGCCCGTGCAGGGCCATAAACAGGTCAGGATGGACAGTTAAAGGACACGTCTGTGGGCAAATGAAGAGCACACTAATGCTAATTAACTTTTGCATCAACAAAAACATGAACGAAGGTCAATGGAGCTGGAGAATGCTGAATAAACTGCTTTTGTGAGGAAACAGATGATCAAATAATGAATCGCGTGATTCAATCGATGAACGTATTTACTGTTAAACATTACTTTTTAAATACCAAAAACTGAGAATTCATGGACAATGTCGCAACAGTTAGGCGCTTCGCATTCATCATTATGTATCTGCAAACACTGACTCTTCAAATTCAATGACGTCAAGGCTATAAAGTGATTGGTTATCAAGACACATGTGATCCAAGGCAGTTTACCACTTCATGTTTAGACTGTTACGCGTTCTTAAATGGAGTCACTTTTCTCCATGAGCCACAGATATATATATATGAATACACACACATGCATGTATATATTTAAAAAATATTTGCATGTATATACTTTAAATATAATTTATATTATAAATTATAAACATTTTATATATAAATACCACATTTTTCTTAAATATATACATGCATGTGTGTATTTTTATATTATATTATATATATATATATAGACATTTATATATATATATATATATATATCTATATATATATATATATCTATATATATATATATATATATATATAGACATTTGTGTATATATATATATATATATATATATATATATATATATATATATTAGGGCTGTCAAAAGATTAATCGCGATTAATCGCATCCAAAATAAATGTTTGTGTTTACATAATATATGTGTGTGTACTCTGTATAATTATTTTGTATATATGAATACACACACATGCATGTATATATTTAAAAAATATTTGCATGTATATACTTTAAATATAATTTATATTATAAATTATAAACATTTTATATATAAATACCACATTTTTCTTAAATATATACATGCATGTGTGTATTTTTATATTATATTATATATATATATATATATAGACATTTGTTTATATATATATATATATATATTAGGGCTGTCAAAAGATTAATCGCGATTAATCGCATCCAAAATAAATGTTTGTGTTTACATAATATATGTGTGTGTACTCTGTATAATTATTTTGTATATATGAATACACACACATGCATGTATATATTTAAAAAATATTTGCATGTATATACTTTAAATATAATTTATATTATAAATTATAAACATTTTATATATAAATACCACATTTTTCTTAAATATATACATGCATGTGTGTATTTTTATATTATATTATATATATATATATATATATATAGACATTTATATATATATATATATATATATATATATATATATATATAGACATTTGTGTGTATATATATATATATATATATATATATATATATATATATATATATATATATATATATATATATATATATATATATATATATATATATATATATATTAGGGCTGTCAAAAGATTAATCGCGATTAATCGCATCCAAAATAAATGTTTGTGTTTACATAATATATGTGTGTGTACTCTGTATAATTATTTTGTATATATAAATACACACACATGCATGTATGTATTTAAGAAATATTTGCATACATATACTGTATATATTTATATATAATTTATATTATATATAAATATAATTTTTTTATATATAAATTACACATTTTTCCTAAATATATACAAGCATGTGTGTGTATTTATATATACAAATTTAATTATACACAGTACACACACATATATTATGCAAACACAAACTTTTATTTTGGATGCGATTAATCTTTTATTCGCGATTATTAGACAGCCCTAATATATATATATATATATATATATATATATATATATATATATATATATATATATAATATAAACTAGACATTTAATTTCACAGAATGCATTTAAAACCCAATTCAACTTACTTTATGTGGCGGGTGGCCAACTGAATTTAAATTCTCGTTAATGAATTTAAAATATATATTTGATATTGAAATCATTTATATACTTATATACTATATGTATACTACTTCTATACCAACAACCTGTATAAACAAGGTCAATTATGCTTCAAAAACAACTCTTACTCTTGCCTCTCTAAGAAGTCATTCTGATAAGCTTTTCCTTTCATTCACATTAAAATGCGAGCTCATCGTAGGAAAAAAGATGTAGTTTGTGTTGTGGTGCTTGTTGTTAGGAAGCATTGGGCTGAGAGCAAGCCCTTGGCATTGGTTTAAGCCACTTGCTGAATTAAGGTCACCTTCAGAAGTCAATCCCACCACATCAAGACACTACATCATCCACCGGCCCCACGCTGCTATCAGCACACACACACAGGCATAAATACACACCAAAGCTCAGCATCTTTCTCAAGGGTCAAAGGTCAGTTCAAATCCGGTCTCCCAAAGGGGTCAAGGATCCAGTGTTTCTTTCATTTCGTGGCATGTTCGGCTCATCTCAGCAGTGATTACTGCACAAAGTCTTCCGAAAATCCTGTTTCCTCAATTATCCGGTGCAGAACTGCTGATGGCACCATTTACCTACAGACGTGCATTAACATAATGCAGATGTCCTTACCTGCAATACGGAGGCACTTCATGAAACTCATAGAGTTGGGATAAATGGACTGTGGCACTGATGTGAACACAAGTCTATTAAACAGCGGATATGAGTGTGTGCGCCATGGGAGGAGGGCAGATTACATTGCTTTGCACACTAACTATACAGCCCTGGGCACTCTCTCTCTCTCTCTCTCTCTCTCTCTCTCTCTCTCTCTCTCTCCCCGCTCTCTCACAGACCCCACCACTCCTCTTCATCTCTTCAGGGCTTAACATCACTCAGCCTTAACACACTTCATTGACACTAAATCACCACCCAAAATCAAAGCTTATCCTGAAGGGGAAACATTGACAAAAATATATATCAAAACAGACAAACATTCCTTATTTCAGATTCAACCGAGAACCCGATTTTAATGCATTTTAACGGGACGGGTCGCCACTTCAGTCAATTGCTGACCTATGTTTTATCATAACAGGACAATCTTGATTGTATCACTTAAGTTCTTATTAATTTAAGGACCTCCAGAGGGTGATTAAAGGGCGTTTGTGTTTAACTCATTTAAAGAGACTGACAGCCAGCATGTCAAAATGTCTCCGCTGGGACCCGGGTCAGGTGACTTACGGGTGGTTTCTGAAGCGTAGGTGAGGTTTAATGGACTAAGGGCTGATGATTTTTACTTGAACCATTTCACACCATCTCTCCGCCAATCATTAGACACAAGAGGGTTAGTTCAGACCTTGAGCATATATCTTTCCTGGAGTCTTAAATGGAGTGGATGTAGCTGGCTGAGCAACACACTCATCGGGGTTAAAAACAGCTGAGCACACTGAGGATCTTTCCGTCCACAAGTGTATTAATAATAAGGTACATCTGTGTGGCTTGTGAGAATAATGAATCTGTGTATCCATACAGTTCCAGAGCATATTGTTTATATGCAGTTGTCTTGGAAACGTAAAGTGCACTTAGAAGAGCATGTCTGGATGATTCATGTGTGTAGTTTCCAAAAGCTGCAACTTCTTTCTAGGCAATGTGGCATTTTATATATATATATATATATATATATATATATATATATATATATATATATATATATATATATATATATATATATATATATATACAGCTCAATCAGTGCATTGCAGGGGGTAAAAATATGATCAATGTATCAGACGGTCCTAATCACCTTGAATATTAAACTTAAGTTATGTAATCTAATAATAATAATAATAATAATAATAATGTAAAAATGCTAAACCAAAAACCGGTTAATTAATTAACTGCATGCAAGTTACTTTACCATTTATGTTCAAGAAAATACATTCTGTTTTAAAAGACAATAAATGCAATTTTACTGCGTTTTCTTATTTTTAAAAGTAAAATAAATATGAATAACCTTATCATTTGCAGAAGGAGTCCTTGTAATGTCATTTTTTGAATGTTATTTAAAAACATAGTATCTTATTGTTGTTCTCAGTTATGTACACTGGAGTGGATTATCCTTTGCATTATTTTAGGGTAGTGTTGGTATAGGTCTGATGGGGTTTCATGTTTGTGTTGGCACACATGTGTTATCACGGTTGCTGTTATCACGTGACCTTATATGTCCATCTTTATTATTACCAGTAGAGTAGCAAACGGATTGTAATGGGTTTTACCTTTTTAAACACACCTGTACACAGCTAATAGCTTTAACAGATGTATTTTCTACGATAAAGGTCTAGGATAAAGCAATTTTTTTTTTTTTTTTACCGTGAATGCATTCATTAATTTATTTTACCGTGCAATAAACAAGTGATTATTTTTTCTTTTCTTTTTTACAAAAAAAAAAAAAAAAAAAATTGAGGCATAGCGAAAAATACTAGCTTATTAAATGAAATGTGCTTATATATAAGAAGACGCGTTTGTTTAATTGCCTGTCGTACAGCTGCTCGTCCCCTCATGCTCCGCTGTTATCAGGGTCAGGACGAGCTGACACACACAAGAGGCTTAAACATGAAATACAGCAGCCAAGTTCAACTCTAACACTCAGAAGTGCGGAGTTCTGCGGGCAGGCCTCGCACGGAAATCCGCAGCCACGGGCTTCAATCTTCTCATTAACGGTCACATTCTGGTCATCCAATGATTATGTCTGGTGTTTCAGACTTTCATATTTCGTAATAGAAAAGGACAACTGAACGATTTCAGATGGGTAAAAGTGATGGCGATGAAACCATTGCGCCATTCTCGCACACAGAAAACACGCGTATATGAACATTATATGAAAATCTATGTGTCTGTAGTATGTTTTTATGTTTCGAAGACATAAGGAAAACCTAAACCTTACTGATGTGGTATCCTGTACCGACCACTCAGAGATAGTGATCAATATCTTAAGTGAATAAAATAAAATGTAACAAATTGAAGATTTAGGCTATAAGATATGGAAATTAAAAGGCGCTGTCCATGGTCCTGAACTGCCTTATGAACACGAGGGGACACACTCTTCAGAAAATCCAGTGTGTGTTCTGGCCTCTATAAAATACGCGAGCAAGTATAACCAAAAACACATAGAGACGATCTACTGTCATTTAATCGGTGAATTGACACAGTTTGATAATAATGAAAAATAAATGCGCCCTTCAAACACGCCTGTGGCATATTTATAATGAATAAATCAATCAAACATTAAATTAAATTGAAATGAGATGACATGCATTTTGTTCAAATGTTAGCTGAACTGTGATAGCTGGACACACTGAGATTGAGATTCGGGTCTTGTAACCAACTTCAAAATTACTCAAATTTAAAGTAGCCTACACTGACC
>NC_138230.1:38833919-38956419 GCF_964197995.2 Scardinius erythrophthalmus | reverse complement strand
CACAAACTTTACAATGATACATGAGATGCTGAAAGGTTATGAATAGCTGATCAGATAAACATCACAGATGGATATATATATATATATATATAAACAATTTTTAAAAAATGAAGAATTGCTTCTATTGTTTTTATATTTTTACAATTCACAAGTCCTGGTTCTAGAAATATTATGGACCAGCAAATGCTGACATTGTGGATTTTTACACAGCTGTCTCTATGCATGCATGTAAAAAGAAGAAAACCAGAAAAAAAAAAAAAAACAGGGGTCTGACTCCATAAATCTGTTGTGGTCTCACTGCTACAGCACGGCAGCAGTCAGAGGTGTCACATTTAGGCAGTAACTCAGGCAGCGGCTGAGATGGGATGGGGCTGTGAATGGCCGCGGTGGCCTTCAGAGTCGTAGCATGCAGCAAATGGGCCTGCAGGGATGGATCATCCAGGCCTGGCACAGCTCTAGAGAGATGCAGGACGGGGCATGGGTGAGGGGACACTGCTCACAACCAGCTTTTGGAGCAGAATGTAGAGCATATGGCCTATTGATGTTAAAACCCAGGGTTAATAACTTCAAATAACCCGAGAACGCTGAAGGCCACATTACTGAAGCCAGGGAAAGACCTGCAGTATACTTGACCTCTGCTCAGTCAAGTCCCATGGACCAATAATTAATGACTAAAGGGTTCATTCAACGCTGTTCATTTTCTTCCTCGTCATCCTTGGCCACTTAGAACATTTGTAATGTTATCCTTTGTTAAAGTCGAGATCTTTTGTTTCTTATTCATATCTTTTATCAGATGTGAAGGCCCATTTACACATCAGAGTATAAAAAAAGGTATTTGTGACTTTACATCTTACAAATGCAACTTATTTTTCATAATTGAGATTTCATGTCTCACAAATGCAATTTTATGTTATACAAATGCAAATTTATATGTAACAAACGCTCAAATTTAATTCAAAATTTCAATTTTATATCTCCTAATTTTGACTATATCTTAATGCAACTTCATATAATTTTGACTTTAAATCATACAAATGTGACTCCTACTCACTATAGCTTATATCTAACACACAGCTTAACTGCAGCATTATATCGCATTATTGCAACTTCATATCTCACAGTTGTGACTATATCTTGCAAATGCAACAATTTTTCCGAATTGCAACTTTACATCTCACAAATTCAATTTTATATCCTGCAATTGCTAGTTTATGTCATTCAAATGTGACTTTTCACTAATGTAAATGTAACAACTCTAAATTGCACTTTTATCTCATAATTGCGACGTCATATCTCACAATTGGCATTTTATATCTCATAATTGCAACTTTATATTTTGCAAATGCAACACCATATATGAAAATTGCGACTTCATATCTTGCAAATTCGACTTTACATCTCACAAATGCAGCTTTATATCTAACAAACATGACAACTCACAATTACTATTATATATCTCATAATTGCGACTTCATATCTCACAGTTGACTTTAGCTATTGCAAAGTGACTTTAAATCTCTACATCTAACATTTGCAACTTAACTCATAATTTTAACTTTATATCTCATAATTGCAGTTTTATATTGAAAATCTTGCAAATGTGACTTAACTCATACTTTTATGTCTCATAATTGCGGTTTTATATAGTGCAAATGCAACTATATCTCACAAATGCAACTTTATATATATAAAAAATGCGACACAATCACAAAATTGGAATTGTTATACCTTACAATAGCAACTCTGTATTTTATAAATGCGATTCAATTCCATCATAATTGCAGAACTGTATCTTGCAAATGCAACTTTATAGCTCCCAATTGCAATGTTATATATTTGTTGTGACTTATCTTGCAAATGCAACTTCATATCATACAATTGCAACTTATATATCATAACTGCAACTCTCACAATATGACTTTATATCTCAGAATGTGACTTTATATCGTAATGCAACTTTACATTTTAAACGTTATCTTACAATTACAGGCTTTCAAGGTCGGGTTATCCCAACACAACGATACACGCAGTATCTAAAGCCTTAAGTTTGGATGAAGTGTTGGTGCATACAGAGAGGTTAACTTACAAGAGTGTTATGCTCAAATCTGTCAGAGGGGACACCTGCTCACAATACACACTCTCCCTTCCTCCTAATCAGAGGTCAAGTGGGTTTAATTTAACACAGCCTACCTTTGGTCCTCTCTCGCTCTCATTCACATTCACTCAAACCATGTAATCTACCGCAGAGAACAGCAGATTATAGGGTAGAGGCTTCCATTTCCGAACGGTTCAGTGGAAGAAAAGCGAGGGATAAAGACAGATAAAGAAAAGGAGGAAGAGGAAGATTGAGCCAGCTGAGTGACGCTGGCACTACGCTGCTGTGGCATGGCTCAGCTGGCATGGCTGAATGCCTGATTGTGTGGGCAGATGTTTCAGAGAGAAGGGAGCAGACCCCATAGGGGCTGTGGTGACACAATAGGAAGGCTTTCAATTAGGCCAAACTCAAGCGCTCGTACGCCAGGTGCCGGCGGCCAGGTGTTATCTTACGCCACGAACCGTCGCTCGTGCCTTCGTATGCATTACGAACATACATATCCATCCCGAAAGCTGCAGCACTGATTTAAAGGGTGAGTGTGTCTGTTTGGGAGAGAGAGAGAGAGAGAGAGAGAGAGAGAGACTTTTGATGTGGAGATAAGTTGGTGCAGGCTGGTGGTGGCTGCCAGCATGGCTCATATGAGTGCTGGAGCGGGCGGACCCCGAAGGCTCTGACAGAGACAAATGCGGGATCAGAGCACCGGTCGCAGGATGCAGCTGGCGCGCATCAAGTGCTTCCGCATGGCAATTAAACTGACGGCTGGACTCGGAGAAACGGCCAGACTGATACTCGCACACAAAGTCCACTGCATCTGCATCTCAGAGAACTTCAGAATGACGCACACATTCGGGAGGGTTAATGACTCTGATTATGGTGAATTACGAACTCGACTCTTTAAACAATCACAAATGTCTTACTGCGGCAGACGGATTTTTGATTTTTTTTTTCTATTTCAATATGCTCTCAAGTTTTTTCATTTCATCTGCAGAGCCTTTTGATGGAGTTTCAGCAACTTTCATGAGAAAAACACAAGCGTTTGGGTCTCTGACATTTTTCTTAAAGGGACAGTTCACCACCTAATATGCTTACTTCCATATATTACGGTGGCCGAGAGAGCTCAACGCGCTGCAACTGAAGAAAACACATGCAAATAGAGAAATTAAGAAAACATCTTCATCAGTTTTACAACACACGTGTGCTCCAAATACTCACAACACAACCAAATACAGAAACGCGCTGCAGATAGAACAGAACACAACGGAAATGTTTCCAATAAGTGACGAACCTGTTCTAAACAATATATAGAACATACTTTTTCTCTTTTTTTTTTTTTTTTTTTTTTTTTACCGTTGTGTAGTTATTTCCATAACAAATGTAGTACCTATCATACAGTATGCATTTTTGGTAACACTTTATTTTACAGTGTCCTTGTTACATATGTTACATGTACTTACATTAGTATTAACAGTTAATCATGCATAATTACATGCAACTAACCCTCAATCAAACCCTAATCCTGTCCTAACCCTATAGAAAGTACATGCACTTAATTTATATTACTACTTAAATATATAATTAAACTGTATGACACCGTAAAATAAAGTGTAACCGCATTTTTGGACGCAGCTTTTGTATTCACCTTCACGTTGTCCCAACCTGTTTTGACTTTTTTTCTTCTGAAGAACAGAAAAGAACTACCGAGCACCTATGAGATGGGAGAAAAAAAAATCATATTTCAATGCTTTCGTATGAAAGTATTGCGTTCACCTTAGAAACTTTGCATTCTCTCGCAAAATATTGGTAACAATTTACAATAAGGTTCATCAGTTAATGTATTGACTAACATGAAATAACCATGAGCAATCCATTTGTTACTGCATTTGTTAATCTTTGTTTTTTTTTTTTTTTTTAAATACAGCTGTTCATTGTTAGTTCACAGTGCATTAAAGGGTTAGTTCACCCAAAAATGAAAATTATGTCATTAATGACTCACCCTCATGTCGTTCCAAGCCCGTAAGACCTCCGTTCATCTTTGGAACACAGTTTAAGATATTTTTGATTTAGTCCGAGAGCTTTCTGTTCCTCCATTGAAAGTCAGGAGGAACACAGACGCGCTACGCAAAAACACTACGTGAACTCACTTGAGGCCCAGAGAGAAGGAAATGAATAGTGGAATAAAGTCGTTATTTTTGTTTACTTTTTGCGCACAAAAAGTATTCTCGTCGCTTGATAAACTTAAGATTGAGCCACTGATGTCACATGGACTACTTTGAGGATGTCTGTATTGCCTTTCTGGACATGGACAGGATGCCGTCCATTGACTTTCAATGGAGGAACAGAAAGCTCTCGGACTAAATCTAAATTATCTTAAACTGTGTTCCGAAGATGAACGGAGGTCTTACGGGCTTGGAACGACATGAGGGTGAGTCATTAATGACATAATTTTCATTTTTGGGTGAACTAACCCTTTAACTAACGTTAACAAGATTTTAATAGAGTATTATTAAATGTTGACATTAACATTAACAAAGATTAATAAATGCTGTATAAATACAGTTCATTATTAGTTCATGTTAACTAATGTAGGTAACTAATGTTAACTAACGAACCTTATTGTAAAGTGTTGGCAAATATTTTTTCTTCATAAAACTTGCCCCAAGAAAGTTTGATTCGCAAAAGTATTGAAAGACAATTTTTCTTTCCATCTCATATTATTTCCATCACAAAAGTTGTGCAAGTAAACACTCTGTTCAATGAAAGGTAATGGGGTCCAAATAACATTAGGTCCTCCTGCACTGAGCTGCATTGTATAGACAATATTGAGAGATTCTTCAAAATATAAGTCATAAAAGTTTGTATGATGTGAGGTTGAGGAAACAAACTTTGTTTTTTTTTGGGTGATCTGTCTCTTTAAGCTTTAACCCCAGGATTTGAACATTTGGCACAGAGATCACAGCATCCTCAAATCAATCACAAGCTGTAGTTTTAGGACTCCCTAAAGTGCAATTTAATGGTATAATGGAGTCAGAGCTTGATTTATCTGCTCAATATGATCAAAGTTCCTCAATGTTGGACCAAAAGCCAACTTACTTCCTTCTCTTTGGAGTTGATATTCCAGGAATCCTTTCGTGTACGCGATGTCGGTTCTGCTTAATCAAATTTGGGCTCCATCTTGATAACTCAGAGGTTGGGACAAAGTCATCGGATTGAAGTAGCCTTGCGCATGGGACTTAATTGATTAGGTCAGTCTGTAAGGCTTCCTTCTCTTAGCTGTGGAATTCAATTGGAATGAGGGCCAAGAGACATGATTGTGATAATTACTGATTGGGTAATGAGGACTGAAGACTCCCAGAGGCCTCAAGCCATGATTATAATCATAGGAGCATTGTGACCCTGTTGATTAAAGCCAGATATGACTTTAACAAGCTGAGGGCGGCGGGATGACTCTACTATTAAAACAAAAGAACATCTTACACTGTAGGCACTGTCACTTAATGTCCAACTCTATATGGGACGACCTCCAACAGTAAGGTCTTCTGTATCGATCCTCTGATTTGTGTTTGTGATCAGTGTGGGGAAACATCGTGCCTTTAAGAAAACATTTATGCGTATTTTAATTCATAGTTAGATTAGATCAGTTCTGAAGTACTTTAATTTATACTAAACATTTCTGGTTAAATCAAATCTGCTCGTCAGACTTTGCAACTATTCAGACACTGTGTTGTAGCGACATCTAGTGGTGTAAATCAACAAGGATCAAAACAATATGTAATTGCAGCAGGTTTGAAGTGAATGAATAGGCTACATTTAATGGTAACACTTTACAGAAAGGTCTCATTTTTTAGCAGTAGTTAATGCATTAACTAACACGACAATTAATATATTCTTACAGCATTTAGTAACCATTGTTAATGTTAGTTCACAGTGCATGAACTATGTAAATGCATCCTGTATACATTATGTAGAAGTATTGTTCATTGTTAGCGCATGTAAAAGCTTATTGAAAAGTGTTGCCCATTTAATGATAATTATGCTCTCATAGATATGAAATCCCCTTGATACCAACAATACTTTTTTTACAGTGTTGTTACAGTAAATTATCAGATTACCTCTCGCATGCAGCTAACATCTACTCACCTGAACTCAATCCTCCACTCATTCATTCTGGCAGATTCATATATGACCGTCAGTTTCACATGTTTTGAGAATGTTAATTCATTTGGATCTCATTGGATTTATATTTTGAAGTTTAGTGTCACTAGCACGTTTGATGACACAGTGAAGTTATACTGAATGCTGATTGGCTCGAGTTGCTCTCACTGATACTTACTGGTTATATATGCGGAAACAGGCAAATATAACGACGTTGTGTCATTTGAATATTCATTTTGATTGGTGTATGATGAGCAACAGGGATTCATATTTATATAATAAAAAAAACACATTTATTGGATCAAAAATACAGTAGAAACAGCAATACTGTGAAATGATATTACAATTTTAAGTAACTGCTTTCTATTGAAATATATTTTAAATGTATTTTCTTCCTAAAATAGAAATATTCCATAACTTTATAGGCCTAAATGTCTTTGCACTTTTGATCTCTCTCTCTCTCTCTCTCTCTCTCTCTCTCTCTCTCTCTCTCTCTCTCTCTATCTCTCTCTCTATTCAGACATTAACAGTAACTGTGGCACTATAGCATGTTGTATATTAGATGATATGGCATTTTCATGTGACATGCCCATAAGTAACCCCTAAAACATTCATGTTGAGTGACTCCATGTACTTTGGGTTTTACCATAAACTTGCTGCAGTTTTTGTGCCAATTTCATTCTTGTCAGTTTTCTCATGTCACACTGAGTGAATGTACCCACTCAAAAACAGTGAGATGATCTTAACAATCTACAGGAAATCAATTACAATAATCAACCTGCATTATCTTCCCGGGCATATTAATGTGCATTTCTCTGATGCCGACAATGCAACAACGGGAGGTTAAATTGAAATTAATACAGAAACAAGTCACATGTACAGCAAAGTTTTTTCTGGTTTATTATCAGCAATTCATCAGACACATATAAACAACCTGTAGGAAAAGAAGAAAGCAATATTTTCACACAGTAACCTGGATCGCCCCATCGAAGATCAGTAACAATAGACTCTCTCTCTTTCTCACACACACACACCCACACACATACTCTCAGACACACTTCGAGAGGTTTGTACTAAACACTTTGTGTAGTAAAAAAAGAAATGAACAAATTTATATATAATTAAGAAATGATTATTAAATAAAAGATCATTCATGTATTTACAAATTAACAAAACAAGTAATATTAACATAGGTAAACATTCCTTTCACCCGTCGTATCTGAAAGCAAATTTAATGATATGCCTTTAGAGATCAATAGCGCCCATAGTTCATTCACTGTAGATATGGTTTTTGAAAAACTGTCTCTAACCTACTTATTTGTGCTTTTCTACCCAATTTGTTCAGATGGTCGGTGACAGTGATGACCATTTCAGTCATATCTGAATCCACATAACATCTAATTCTGTTGGTGTGCGATAACCCCTAGCCTATATGCAGGTTCATGGCATGGTGGCAAATATAACTTGCACCCTTATCAAGTAAAACAAAAAAAAAGGCATTTTTTCTATACTTTTCCTTTGAAAACTGAACATTGCAAAACACTCCTTACACAGCTCTCTGGAATACTGGATTCTGGTCAACCACCACTGCGATGCTGTGTATCAGGCTGGCACTACTGTCCTGTCAAACGCAACTGGCGCCATCTTGCGTCTCATTTAACCAATGTGTTGAAGCTAATATTCATCATGCGACTGCTCTCTATATTGTAGCTGACTTTTTATCTTTTTTTTTTTCTTGGCAGAAGATTTATGATGATACGGAGCCCCTTTAAAGGAATAGTTCACCCAAAAATGAAAATTCTGTCATCATTTACTCTCCCTCAAGTTGTTCCAAACCTGTATGATTTCCTTTCTTCTGCTAAACACAAAAGAAGATATTTTAAAGAAGGTTGGTAATTAAACAGTTGCTGGTCCCCATTGACATCCATAGTATTTATTTTTCCTACAATGGAAGTCAATGGGGTCCATCAGTCGTTTGGTTACCGACTTTCTTCAAAGTATCTTCTTTTGTGTTCAGCAGAAGAAAGAAACGCATACAGGTTTGGAACAACTTGAGGGAGAGTAAATGATGACAGAATTTTCATTTTTTGGGTGAACTATCCCTTTAATGGTGATGGAAAATATATGAGATATGGAAGGAAAACATGCCTTTGCATTCCCCCCAAAAAGTTTGTGTTTTCCTCCCATCTCATATTTTGATGATAAACAGGTAAAATTATAAAATTCCATTTAATTCAATTTAAACTTAAATCCATGTTTGATGTTTATTTGGCAAGTAACTGTGTAATAAGCGGGGAAGTGTACAGTCAACCGGTCATTATCACCAGTATTATTAATATTATAGTATTTATTCATATTTGGTGGTATGACTGTACCGTATCCCTAAAATGCCCGTCTAGTTTGAACTTGCCGCTTGCTAGCGTTTGAAGACCTAATAAAGTATTTAACTTAAGGCAATATAAAAGTCAAAGCAATATATCCGTGCACTTATGTGGCAAGTAGCCGTGTAATAAGCAGGATAATGTACATCCAGCCGTTTGTTATCACAGAATAAACCCCTTCATGCTGACGCAAGACCTGATCACCCTGTCAGGGTTTATTCTGAGATAACAACCGGCTGGATGTACATTATCCCTTACATAATAACCAGCTGTACATCATCCCTTATCTAATGTGCCAGCAGTATTTTTGGATTATTGAGTTTTTTTCAACCTCAAATCAAACTAATATTGTCCAAACTGATCAGAGCATTGGTTTTTCCAAATCTAGCTGATATAAAATTGCATGTCGTTATTGTGTTAGGTAGCCATGGTATGCAAACTGCGAACAGAATAGGTTCACACAGACACAGTAGGATCAGAAAATCATACCGATAAAAGCGCTCGAATTATGAACACGGAGCCCTTGGAATCAGAGAAGACTGAAAGACATGAAAAACTTCACCGACCTGGATCTCTAAGGTGAAAAGAACCGCTGAATCACACACGGGTCAATCAGGCAAAGAAAGCGAACGCATGGCTGGTTGCGACTGTACATACAACAGGACGGGGGTTTGTGGAGTCCACAAAAAATCTTTTCAACTGCCCCGTTATCACAAACAAGAGGAAACCAGTAAACAAGTATAAAGTTCCATTAGAAGGAAAAAGGGCTACTTTTGCTCTCTCTCGCTCTTTTTTTTTGTTGTTGTTGTTGTCTAGCACAAGACTGTACATCATCTTGTTTTGCGAGAGGCAATTTTCTATGGCAATGCTATAAGTTAATGTTCATGCTGCACTAATATAGTGCAAAATGGAGCCTGAATAGAGAAAGGGGGAAAGGCAGGCCAGAGCTTCTATAGGGGGCGCTAGTGAGCTGCAGTCTTTTACCCTTCAGATAACGTTTCAGCGCTCAAAATGCTTCTAAATTGGGTATTTTGGTTCTCCGAACATGACACGTCCCAACAGCCACTGACACATTGCAGGAGCTGACAAGAAGTGCGAGTTTACTAAACAGGAGGCAGGCGTATTTTTGTGCTTCTCAGCAAAAACTTCCCAATTTAATAAGGGTCCTGCAACTTTCCTCCCGAAAGACAAGTCTATGTTACAGAAAGATGTCAATGGCAGAGAGGTGAAGGCAGACTTCCTGAAGAAGATTTTTGAAGAGTTTGTGAAGGCTCTTGTGAAATAAAGTCAAAAAACTCGAACGTAAAAAAAAGGAGGGGGGAGAAACGTTATATAAACATGGATCGAGTCTCTCTCTGAGGTTCCATTAGCGGTCTTATAAAAAGCAGTCGGTGAGCTTGCGCGAGTCTCCTTGTTTGAGGCTTGTACCGATGGCCGACTGCGGAAAGAGGCGAGTATCTGTAGTGCGGAGTGGACGTGGTTAGGCTACATGTCAGCGTCGCCGTCGTAAGCCAGAGTCAGAGGCTTGAGTCTGTTGTTCATCTGTCTTCTCTGGGGCTTCTTTGGCTTTTTGCTGTGGAAAAACAAAATAGCTGTTAATATAAAGCAATATCATTTCTGCTTCACAGATGCAAAAAGATAGCAAGATTGGTTACCTGTACATATTTAATAAACTTTGAAGAGATCTGACCTTCTAGAACATCTTACACTGTATGGTTCTGCTTTAAATCTGTGACCTTTATATCTATTGCATCTGTTTGTTGAAGTGTTTTATCACTTTGCATCACTGAAATGCCTTGCGTTTGTGTTTTTGGGGGTATTCTGTGTTGTTAGATGTCCATGCAATGCTGCTGGTTGCCATGCTTTAGTAAAATCTTTTTTTTTTTTTTAATCATGCAGTAGATGAATTTACTGTAGCTTATACCACTATAGCATTGCACACTGCACCAATGTTATTTTATGATTTATTGAGATAAATGATTTTGTTCATTTCCATTTCTAAGTTTTAGAAATTTTGTTGTGCGTTTTCGTCATTTGTTTGTTTTTCGTCATTTGTTTTTTTAGTTATTTTAGTACATCAGGTTAAACTAAATGAAAATGAGAAATGTTGCATTGGCAACTAGCTATATATATATATATATACACATTTACATATATATACATATAGCTAGTTATATATATATATATAAATATATACACATATATATATATATATGTATGTATAAATGTATATATGTATATATATATATATATATATATATATATATATATAACTAGCAATATGTATATATATATATATATACATATAGCTAGTTTTATATATATATATATATATATATATATATAGCAAGCTAGTTGCCAATGAAACATTTATAAATATTATATTTTTAATGTTTACAAAAAAAACTGTAATATTTTGAAACCTTTTTACAATTTAAAATAATGGTTTTCTATTTATAGATTCTAATACATTTCTATACATTTCTATTTATTCTAATAAATAATTTTTGGGATTCAGGATGAATAAAACGTTAAACAGCATTTATTCAAAATATAAATCTTTACTATCACTTTTGATCAATTTAGCACATCCTTGCTGAATCAAAAGTATTAATTTCTTTCAAAAAAAAAAATAATGTTAGTATATATTGTTATGAAATATTTCTATTTTAAATAAATGCTGTTCTTTTTTTTTATCAAAGGATCCTGAAAAAAAAATATCACAGGTTAGAAAAAAAGTATTAAGCAGCACATCTGTTTTCAATATTGATAATAAATCTGCATATTAGAATAATTTCTGAAGGATCATGTGACACTGAAAACTGAAGTAATGATGCTGAAAATTCAGATTTGCATCACATAAATAACTTATATTTTAAAGTATATTCAAATAGAAACCATTATTTTAAAATTTAATCATATATCACAATATAACTTTTTTCCTGTATTTTTGATCAAATAAATGCAGGCTTGATGAACATAAGAGACTTCTTTTAAAAACATAAAAAATAGTAATGTTTCTAAACTTTTGACTACCTGTTAACTGAAATAATATATTTTATATTATGTAATGAAATTTTTTATATAATAACCCAGCACAGCACATTTAAGTGTGCAATGCATTATTTTGCAGCTTTTAAATATTCAACTACAGATATTTCTGCTAAGACATGAAGAGATGCTTAAAATAGCTTAGCTTTGATTATTAATTATTATTAGTAGTAATTAGCTGCCATGCTAACTTTTACAGGAAGCATATGCTTTAGCGATGGAAGGAACAGGGAAGTAGCCAACAGCACATTCCAGCCCGCTAAACTCTACAAACCAAACTTACCTTAGCGAGTACTATGACACAGAGATAGGGACACATGTCAACACAACATCATCTAAACCTCTGTGTCACCAATTAAGCTTAAACGTCATTAAGAACAACTTTTCTGTAAATAGGTTAAACTATCAACATTAATAGGTGAACTTCAATAAACATATCAGTGTTTTGCATCATTTAATAATAAAAAAATAATGTGTGAGAAAATGATGAGTGTTCAATGATGATGATGATGGTGATGATGATGATGCTGGCTATGTCAGACCTGACCATCAGGGGGCAGTGTGGGCATAAAATCTGGCTAAAATATTAGCCAAATGGCCAAGTTCTTTATATATATATTAGTCATCTTTAGATTTGTATATGGATACACTGCAAAAAATACTATTCTTAATGAGTATTTGTGTCCTATTTTCCCAGTTACAACATCTAAAAATTCTTGCAACAGTGCACTACGGAGTGATTTAACAAATTAAATTAAATATATAATACAATTATTAAACATGCCATGGAATGCTGGAATGTATTTGTTTTATATTTTTCATTTTATTTAAATATTTTTCATTTTTACAGAAAATGCATCTCACGCCTCTTAATTTAAGCTTACATTTCATTTATTGCAACATTCCATGACAAATTTAGTAATCGCATAACATATTTATTTAATTTAGTCTTGTAAATCACACCATACTGATTTTTATAGAGAATGTGTCTTGCATCTTGTCTGCACCAGCAGGTTATTTCCACTTGTTGTAAGTATAAACAACTTAAAAACAATTGTTTCTTCTCAGATTTATATAGTTTTTATTATTATTAATTTATTTTATGTGAAGAAGTGTACTATATATATAAAGCTACATGATTGAACTACATTCTGTTTCTAACGGTTGATCTACCAGCTCACCTCCTTCAAACAGCTCGATATGATTGGTCAGAAAGGCACATGTGACAGTGAGAAGGCATAGGTGATGGACATGATTGGCCACTGGGCAAGGCCATGAGTGATGAGGCTGAGCTGAGAGCTCTAGTGGAACTGAGTCTCAATGTGCTGACAGTCAGGACAGGTATATTCCAGCTCTTGGCCGTTGGGTCCGACCCAAACCACAGAGGAAAGGGAAGGGTCCGGGCTCGGAGGAGAGCGCTGGGCCAGCATGCAAAAACTGATAGATATGAAGGGGTTGGGGAGACAAATGAAGAAGTGAGAAAAATGGAAAAAGAATGACAATTGAAAAAAAGAAGCTTTTTTAAATCAGTATTTTTGTCTCGTTTTCAGTTCAAACATAAGCATATAGTTGACTTATAGAAAATATATTTTGATTTAAGTTTCTTACCCCATGGGTGATGATTTTTCTTGTCTACAGCATACATTCAACAAGATTTAGTGAGGTTTATGCTTACAAAACAGGAATAATAATATTTTATAATATATTCCCTGAAAGTAAAGTTTTATCTAGGATGTTTTAGTGGAAAACAAGACAAAAATATTGATTAGGAAAATGATTTTTGCAGTGCAGGGCAAAGTAACTAAAGATGAACGGAATAAAGCAGATGATTTATGAAAGGAACACAATGTCTAGCTTGTTGTTATATCGAATGTTCTTACCAGGCTAAATAAGTCATGGAGACAATGAACACCAGCAGTACAAAAGCTCCAGCTGCCACACCATACACCCAGGTCTTCAGTTTGCCATCTGTGCAGATACACACACACATATCAACACATCAACACAATGATACAGCTGCATCTCTGCTGCTTATAACCAAGACAACAGACAAAACTAGTCAGAGCCATTTTATTCTACATGCTGGGAACACCCCTTCCTTTTTTGGACCTTCAGATGTTATTGTGGCCTCAAAAATTATTTGGACACTTAAGATTCACTTAAAGAGGACATATTATGCCCTTTTTTGCAGCGGTTTTCATGTTCAAAATTTTTTTACATTGTTGCATCACCTCTTTTCTCAGTCTGTCAGTAACGCTCTGTTTAGTTCCTGTCTCTATGAAGCCCCTCCTTCCGAAAAGCACAATGTGTTCTGATTGGTCAGCTGGACCAGTGTGTTGTGATTGGTCAACAGCTTCGAGCGTGTTTTGGGAATGTCACGCCTCTTAACATAACTGCCAGTTTCAACACGCTACTAACGCAACTCAAACAATTATCTAAAATGAGGAATATTGTGATGTGTATGTTCTCGGAAGAAAACTCAAGACTACAATAGAGGCGTTTCAGGGAGTTCAGACACAGTGACTGATATAGAGAAGAATTCCCTTTGGAGTGACTTTATGCTTTGTAACTTTGCAAACCTTTTACATGCTCAAACAGCAACATTACGCACTAAAGAAAGATGAAAATGTAAAAAAGAATAATAGATCCCTTAATAAAATCTGAATTTCATTGCATAGACGCTAAAATACCAAACCAAGTGGCATATGCAAACAAATCATGGATCATTTTTCAATGAACCTTATAGGGTAACTAAACCCTAAACCAACTTTTTTTAGTTAATGATCTTTAAGAATGGGGCTTTATAAGTGCTGTTCATTGATTTGAGTAACTTTTTTGGCATTTGGGTATAAAGTGTTTTAATTTTACAATATATGGTGTAAAAACGTCTGAGTGCTGCCCTCTTAAGGTTGAACAGTGGCTACTGCAGTTGAATTTTCCTATTGGATGTTTGCGGTGGCAGGTGACGTAAGCAGGTTCCAGCTCACCAAGGCTAAGTTAGTTAATCCTCTGGGGTCGACAAACGCGTCGGCGCATTTTGCTGGATTTTTCCACATAGCGGCAAAATATGAATATGTCTATAGAGAGCGCGCGCTATTGACATCAACTCGATAAAACTCATCAGATGCATGTACTTTACGTCTTGCGACCCTGTGAGCAAACTCTCCATTTTAGAGAGTCTGACAGCAGGTCTCAGGTGCACGCCCCCCCCCCCCCCCCCCCGCTCACGGTTGTTCCCCTCTATCTACGCTGGGGTCTGCCCACTTTTCTAGCATTTTTCAAATATTGCCAGTGGGTGGAGTCAGGCTCTGGCCAGGGGTTTAGTTACCCTTTAAATCCATGGGCCAAAAGGTGTAGTTCGTATGAATATATTCCTTTAAATTTTAAGACAAGAAAGTGAAACACTTTTTAATCCCTTTAAAAAAAATGTGCTTACAAATGATGTGCTATTGTATGTGCTGCAAAGGCAATTGTGATGTCCAAATACTTTTTGTGGTCACTGTATATGTTTTTAAAATGAATTTAGCAAAGCAAACAGCCTTGCTACACACATACAGGGTTAAAGGATTACAGATAGTTAGCAGTAGTTAGTGTGAAAATATGAGTCTTTGCACCCATTCAGAGCTTTGTTCTCCACAAACTCACCAGGTCCGAAGGGCTGCAGGAACCAGGTGCGTCCTGCGCGACCGGGCAGGTTGGCGGTGGGCTGAGTGGGGCTGAGCGCTCTGATCGTCTTCACGTCAGTTTTACTGTCTCCTGCGGTGGGGATCTCAAGCACTGGTATGACCGTACACTGGTCCAACACTCCATCAGACGTCATCACCTCAGTGTAACCCTCCTCACAGCCACAGACACCGGCCTGCAGGGGGAGACATCGCACCAGTTACACACGTGGATCTGTTTACATCAGACAAGCTGCATGCACTATAAAACTATGGAAAACAAACATTGGACAATATTTTTATCCAGCAAAGATGCATTAAATTGATCAAACGTGACAGTGAACACATTTATAATGTAATAAAAAAAAAAATACTGTTCTTTTGAATGTTCTATTCATCCAAGAATACTGAAAAAAATCAAGGTTTCCACAAAAATATTAAGCAGCACAACTGATTTCAAAACTCAAGTGTTTCTTGAGCACCAAAATCATCATATTCAAATGATTTCTGAAGGATGATGTGACACTGAAGTCTGGAGTAATGATGCTAAAAAAAATTCAACTTTGCCATCATGAATAAATTACAATATTACTGTTTTTACAGTATTTCTAATCAAATAAATGCAGCCTTGGCCAGCATCATACCAAACACAAACAGTTGTGAATGTCTATAAATCAGCAAATGTTATTGTTGTAGAATCTTTTTTGTATTAGGTACTACAACAGAAAAAGACAAGGCATTTCAATATGCATTCATAATTTATATCTAACTATATCAGTATTGGCCACTATTAGCATTTTTTTTTTTTTGTTTATTGGATATAAGCAGCACAATGTAAGTTTTTCAAACAGTAATATTTTATGCACGGTTTTAATGGCACTAAACAGTTTTGTCTTTTCACTTGTAAATTAAAATGTTTCTACATCTACTTTTACCTGAAGCATGCAGTCATTTCTAGGTTAGAATAAGATAAGCTGCGATGTGGACCAGACCTGATGCTGTCAGTTCAAAGTATGGCTATGTGAGACTAAATAAAATGGGACCAGTTAAAAACACTGACATCTTTCTATTTGTGGCATTCCCTTGGCCTCTAAACTGCCTCTAATTTAATTCCCTTTCCGTCTCCTGCGACCATCACTTAACTTCCTCTGTATTAGTGTCACGTTGTTCTTTCTTCCAGCTAACAGCTACTAAAAATATTTCTGCGGCATCTTGCTGTGATTTCAAAGATACTGTTCTTGTGCTATTTTAGTGCTGAAAAACAACATCAGGACTGTGTGAATCCTGAAGGTTCTCCATGGCTACGTTCGAGTGTGGGTGTTGACAAGATACGTCCCAGCACATGTTCTTCCACTGACAAGCCATTTGGGTCTCCACGAGCATCATCGTTCTGCAGGCCTGAGTGCTTGTGTGCAAATATATGTGGAGAAACCCCCAGGTTCCTGTGGTCTGCAGGGGGTCTCTTATTCCCACTGCAATCTTGGGAGGATAATCGCCCCACACGTAAACACAAGCCTTCAGATCGACGCGATCACGGAAGAGCAGGTCCAGATGTAGCAGAAGAATCTGATATAAATACTGTCAGATTCTACCCACAGTAGAGGGATTCACTTCACACCAGAAGACACGGTTTAGATACACTCACAATCATTGATTTCACACAACATGTAGTTTATATGCAATGGGGGTGAAAACAATCGCACGCTGGAGGAGAAATGTAGTTGCTCACAATGAATGTTTGCATCTAGGATTATCTTCAAAGGAATAAGTTGAATATATGGGAGAGTGGGGTAAATTAAGCCATCCTGTTTCCAGGCAACTGTACATATTTTCTTGCTGTTAGACTGATGCTGAATGACAAAATAAACAGAATGATACTAATGTATAGTGCGTCATTTGGGTTTACGTGAACAACTATATGTTTACGTGAACAAGCCAGTGTTTGATTGGTTTTTATTGCTATTAAGTAAGTTTAACTGTTTGTAAATGATGTTTTGAAATTACAATATGACCCAGAAGAGTAGGACATTTTAAAGATATTAAAGAAAACAATTTAGAATGCTGCAAAAAAATACAATATCGAATACAGTACAATAATAAAATAAAAGTTAGCTCTATTCATTTTAATTGTATATATAATTATATATCAGTTTAATTATATATAATATATATATATATATATATATATATATATATATATATATATATATATACAACATTATATATGCAAATGTGCGTGTGCAGACATACATACTTATACATATATATATATATATACACACACACTGTATACACACATATTTACGTATACACTGTATACACACACATATTTATATGTTTATTTTATTACAACTAATTTGTTCTATTGATTGTTCCAATTCTATTTATTAAATGTTCTGTTAATAATGTTTGGAAATTACAGTATGACCTAAAAGAGTAAGACATTTTAACCAAATTAAATGAAAGAAAACTATTAAAAACGTTGCAAATGCCATTATTAAAATAAAATCTAATAAAATATTGAATTAATATATATATATATATATATTAAAGAAATTACAACATCTTACCACGCTCTGCCCAACTGTATATGTCTATAAACACATCAATAATTTATTTAGAGGATCTAAATAACAGTCAAATCAAAAGCATAAGCAAGCATAAAAACCTTCAAACACACCAACCACTCCAAAACAGCCATCCAGAATACTATAAAGCTTTCAACTGATAGTGCCATATCTTCCCTAAGGTGTTTTATTTGGCCTGCACTGATCTCTACTGCAGTATAAGTGTGACTGATTCGAATACCGTCTGACATTGGTCACAGTGCTTGATAAAGCCATGCAAATGGCTAACACTGTTATTTTTATCAGCAAAAGACTGAACAGTAAACAGGGTTTGATAGTGTCCATCTAAAGTTATTAAGATGGTAGATGCTGATAAGCGGATATCAAATCTTCCATTTACAACTGGTGCAGTTGGTTCTCATGTTTCATCATTCCCATTATACATTCCAGGACTAACTCCCTCTTTCTTGAGGAAGTCAAATCCTGCTGTATTGAATATCCATAAAGCCTGTTTGCAGTCTGCCTGCATCCCAGCATCCCACCTCAGGAGACATAAACATGATGCACACATACTAACCTCAGTGCAGATTGAGCGAGGTTTGTCGCAGGCTGGGTCACATGACCTATCTGACACCGGCTCGCTTGTCAATGGGCATCCACCTGCAGGGAAAGAGTTCAAAGTTTTATACTGTTTAATGACATTGACACTCGCACACAAAGAAGCACATGCTCATTTACAGCCAGTGTATTGTCCTGGAGGCAGGAGGCATCAAAGACTCTCCTTTCTGTTGCTCTCCCACATTCATCCTCTTTTTCTCTCTCTCTCTCTCTGGAAATGCAAATAACAGCTAAGCACACTTTACTCCAATTTAATCCATGCCTAAATCCTCTCGTGTTATGATATTACTGATGTGTTACTGATATGCATGAGGCAGTAAACTCAACTGGATTTTTATATTTTCTGGAGAAAATGTGAGTGGTGCTTGGCCGTGCAAAACTCAATGTCAATATTGTCGGACTATCTTCCCAGTATTTGGAAAAGCAGTGGTTTTCAAACATTTTCATTCCACAGACCCCCAAATATGATGATCCCCTTTCTGAGGGTATAGTAGTATAGATCTTTAATGCCATGTCATGGCAAGAACTGAGTTAAGACAAACAAACAAAAAGAAAGAAAGAAAAACACAGCAGTTAAGATTGTACAAGATGTTTCACATTTACGTATTATAAAAAATCTGGTAAAATCTTACTAAAGTCTTTAAGTGAGTTTACTACAGGACATTAAAATGTTGTCTACTTGCATTAAAAGCAAGACAGTCCAGTACAATGTTTCCCCTTTCTGAGGGACCTCTCCCTATTTTATAATACCCAATCTATTATTTTATATATATATATATATATATATATATATATATATATATATATATATATATATATATATATATATATATATATATATATATTAATGTGCATGCATATATAAAATATAATGTGGATTTGTTTTTTAAGTTACCATTAGTACTGTTAGACATGGAAACCCATTTCCACCACATTTTGAAAAAATAAAATAAATAAACGTATTTTTTTAAAGTCTTTATGTCTACTTCCTATGTCAACTCATGACTTTTTATCTCATAATTTTGACATGTTATCTCACTGACATAGCATCTTATAATTTCGACTTTTCATAATAATTATGATTTACAAAATGTGTGATTTTTTTCTTATTTATTATTATTATATAACATTGATTTAATATATTTGTATTCATTAAATTAAATATTGAATTATTTTGTATCAATAATAAATATCATTTATATTTTTTTTGTATTATATAAAACAATATTATTTCATTCATAATTTTATTATATTATTTTCTCCAAAGCTTTTTACAGGCCCAGAAGTGCAGCTTTGTGGCCCACGCGGTCAGGTATTCTGAGTGTTTTCTAGGGCATTACTAGGATGTTCTCGGTGGTTGCTAAGGTGTTCTGAGGGGCTACTCATTTCTTACCATTCTCAGTCTCTATTATATTCTGGTCCCTAGATATTCATGCCTGGGCTACTCCGTCAATGTAAGTCTATGGGATTTTGGTCCATTTTATCATCAGCCAACGCAATTAAAAATTATCCTCTTCTTGGCTCACCCTATGTGTACGATCTCAACATCCTTTCGCTCACCTCTCTACAAATCGCAGCCTGTGGGAATCCACTGGATCTATAAAAGCACTGAAATGGGCAGCCGGCGGCCAGTGCACTGGTGTTATTTTCTCTAAGCTGGGATGAATCAATACATCCAATCAACAATGGGAGCAGTGAAATAGAACTGCTCCTTGATTCCGGAACAACTCTAGATTGCTGCTGCCAGGTACAATGACAATTGTAAAGTCCTCAACCAGCACCAGAGAGCTGGTTACAAGGTGATGCTTGTAAAACGTTAAAACAATAATTGAACAATTTTTTCTCTCTCTCTTAGTGTAAAATTGCATCATTAGCAATAAGATAAAGCTATTGCCGTGTTAAAAAGATCTCATTTTTAAAGGTGCAGCATAAACTGTAAGCATCTGCAGAAACATGTTTACCAATTAGCAGCTTGTATGAATATGCATACCGCTGCACACCTTAATATAACTCATGAATATGCATAAACAGGGACCTGGTTGCTGTAGAGGGATTGGTTACAGCCTTAGAAGTTCTGCCAATCAAAAGTGACCAAACTCATGTGTGCCATCTGGAACGAGGTCAGTTTGGACGGCTCAACACAGAGGACAAATAAACATTAGAAAATCATAGGGATTGAATCCAAGCCTCTATTTGGCATAAATATGGCATTACAAAGCTCAGCAGAAAATGAAATCTCATATTTAAATGTATTTATAATGTCCTTCAGCAGAGTGCGAGGGACATGGGCATACTTCTGTTCTCATGTATTTCCACGTCTGCACCAAAACAGAGAGAGAGAGACGGAGAAATACACACACAGACACATTAACACGGGAGGACAGCTGGCATGATGGTGAATGGGATTAAATGTGGGTGTCACGTTGTCATGGATTAAAAGCATATTTCCATTAAGTATATACAGATGAATAAGAGGAGACATCGTACACTTCAGCCTTCATGACAGGAAATGACAGCACGGGACGTCAACTTTATCTCAAAACCCCAGTCTGTCATCAAACACTCTCTGGGGAAAGATTATTGACGCTTCTGTCAAAGTGATGGTTTCATTTTTCTCTAAATATCGAAAGCAGATACAGGGTGGTTTATCTCTGCTTCTACAATTTGTGCACCTGGGGCTGCACCTCTGTTTTCTGTTATGTCAAAAGGACATAATAATTGTAAAATGAAAAATAATAAAAAAATACTTTCAAACACACACCTGTGACGTTTAATCCATCAGAGCGCTGGCACCAGACTTGACGAGATGAGCCTTTCCATGCACCGGTCATCCATTTGTATTCATAACATTGGCCATCTTAAAATGCATAAAAAAGTATTAACAGTGACGCATGGAAAAAAGTATGTTTAAAACGTTAAAACATTATTGTATCTAACTGCATTTTCAGCCCTAAATGCATTGGTTTTGACTCACCTGTACATGGTCTGGCTTCCCATTCCTGTTCTGGGCACTGAAGAAGGTTCTCGGGTTCCTGAGCTAGAACGGCACGAGAACGCACCTGCACCGAACCGAAGCCCAGATCATCCCCGCTGATACAGCTCAGCTGACACGGGCTCCACACAGTCCAGTCTGTCAGGTAACACTCACCTGGCCAACGCATCAACATCTCCGTTAGAAAATTATTGGGTGATTGATATGACTGCCATCATTTCTTGGATAGATTAAAGCAGGGTTTCTTTCTTGATTCACAATAAATACTTTTTATTTTGTTGCAATTGTTGCAATTTTGTTGGGACCAATAATGCCCTTTTTCAAAGTCTTGATTTTGTTTTGGGGTCTACTAGAATAGGTTTTCATGCTTGAATGTTCAAAAACACATTATTTTTCACAAATTTTCATTTTTGCAGCACCTCTCTTCCCAGTCTGTCAGCAACGCTCTGTTTAGTTCCTGTCTCTATGAAGCTCCTCCTTCTGAAAAGCGAAATCTGCTCTGATTGGTCGGCTGGACCAGTTTGTTGTGATTGGTCAACCGCTTCGAGCGTGTTTCGGAAATGCCACGCCCCTTACCATAACCGTGAGTTTCAACACGCTACTAACGCAACTCAACTAGGCCTCGCCCCTTTTATTTTGCGTATGCATTTTATTTTGCGTATTTCCAAATTATTTAAATTATGAATATTGTGACGTGTTTGTTCCTAGAAGAAAACTACATTCGAGGCATTTCAGGGAGTTCAGAAACAGTGTGCAGTGTGCACTGATATAGAGAATAACTCCCTTTGGAGTGACTTTGTGCTTTGTTACTTTGCAGACCTCAATCAGCAACATTACACACTAAAGAAAGCTGAAAATGTAAAAAATAACCTCTTTAAAATTAAATTGTGCGACAGCTATAAGCATGAATTTTGCTGATAAATTATTTAAATGGTGCTGAGGGTTCTACAGTATTATTGGTAGCTGAAGGCATAATCAAATTCACCAAAATATTTAATAAACAAATAAACTTTGCAGAAGACAAGCGTTTCAAATCTCCAGAAGTCCATAGGGATTTCCGAGGAGCTCCACGGGCACAGATTCTGTGTGGCCCTAGTGATTCATTAAGAGATTTCAATCTAAAACCCTAAAGAAGGAAAAAGGTTTCCGCATTATCAACCTACTGGGTCTAAAACAAACAAATCTCGCTTGTGGGCTTTCTTTTTAATATTAAGGATATTAAGATAATACACCTAAACTCCACTTTCACGTTTGTGTGTGTGTGTGTGTGTGATCTCAGGGTGTTTTTTCAACAGAAGTAGGTCAGTCTGTCCTGTTGTAATAGCAGTGCTGATTTGTGAATATTTCCCCGAGTATTAATTATTCATAACGTTGTCCTTCCATGAATCCCTAATCCTATGATCGTGATTATCAGAGCACGTGCGCAGCGGAAAGCCAGTTCACAGAGTACACTCTAGTATGTGTGTGAATACCTGATGAGGTTTCACCACAGAGGGTTGAAAATTCACATGTGAAGCGGGGCATCATCAAGAAACATTTGTGTGAAAAGGGAGAAGAACGAGAGAGATCGTAATAGAAAAAAAAAAAACAGCGGGAGCACAGCAGTAGGTCACCACTGGAGTTTTATAGATGGGGACGAGACGGGATGTGTGCCAGGGAGCTACGCTTCAAGATCGAAGAATGATGGGGTCAAAGGTCAAAGGGGGGGAAGAACTATGCGACTTTCTAAAGAAAGCAAAAAATCACAACTACACAGAGCAAAGCTTCACGTGACTTACCCTAACACAACACAAATCTGCACTGTTCCCTTGTACAAATCGTTTGCGTTTCCATGAGAAACTTTGTGTTCGCTCACAAAGAATACAAAAGGTTTGCAAGATAACGCAAAGTTTCTTGTGGGAACTGAAAAGCATTGAAATATATTTCATCAATTTTTTTTTTTTTTTTTATCACCATGTGCCTTCAGGCACTCCGTACAATCCAACCCTCTACTTCTGCCACAAAGGACATGTCAAAATGTTGTCTAACTATCTGTCACTCAAACTCGCTTGCTGAAACGAAATGCTTTAAAAATAATGTCAGAGCAGAAATCTTTGTTTCCATCCTTTTCCTGTGACATTACAGTGTAACAGTGGCCACGAAGCCATGAAGTTTAATTCTCCATTTTGAATGAGGTAATATCACAAGGTATATGAGGGTGTTGAATTGCAGCAGTGATGACTCATAAAAGCAGCCTCGTTAATATGACATTTTAGTCCTGACTGATTTATAAAAGTGAGCTGCTAGACAGAGGAATGCGAGATTGCAAGTTTTCTTTAATGCACTGTTAAAATAGGCAGCTGTATAATTTATACAAGTATAAAGACCATTTATACTGATGGAGAGAAATATTAAGCATGGTATTTTCCCACTAAACTACATAATAGGCTCATAAATTGTCATTACATCAAAGAAAACTGTTCATTTTAATTGTAATAATATTTCACAATATTATTGTTTTTACTGTATTTTTGATAAAATAAAAGCAGCCTTGGTGAGCATAAGAGACTTCTTTCAAAAACATTTAAAAACTTCTTACTGACCTGGTAACGGTAATATAATTATGTAAAAGAGGAATATAATTTTAACATATTTGCATTTAATATTACTGATTTGTTTTACTTTCTAAAGATTGGCAGGAAATCAAGATTCATATTTAATCTTATTAATTAATATCTAAGAGATATTTAGTTAGATATTTAGTAAATATCTACATAGTATTTAATTTTCTATTTTAATATATTTTAAAGTTAAATTTATTAATGGAATGGCAACTCTGTTGTGCTGCTTTTTGTCAAAAACAATATTTTTTTGTATCTTTAATTTAATTTAATGGATGAATAGAAAGTTAAACTTATTAAAAAATATTTTGTGAAATTATAAATGTCTTTAATTTATCCATGCTGAATAAAAGTATTAAATTGTTATTTTTTTTAAATACTTTGAACAGTATATTATAACACATATTGAAAAAAATAAATAATAAATATAAATAATAAAATAAAATCTCTTTTTAAAAAAACATCTCTTTGTGGTCCATTAACCTATTTTTGAAAATCCCTGCCCTTGATGTGTGATGCTTAAACTACGTAAACTGAGGTAAACCTTGGCTGTTTTATATATATATATATATATATATTTTTTATGTTGTCAGTTCATCCCAGATTTGAAGTTGCTGAACCCAACATAGCATGTCAATTTCAATGCTTGCATCTGCTCATGTTGGCACAGATGAGGCATTAGTTGTTACCTGGGCAGGGCACAGTGCAGGACTCCTGCAGGATGATCTGTTTGTCTCCATCCACTGTCTGCTCCAGGTCTCCACAGAGTTCCTCATCCACCATACTGCCCGGATCCTTCCCCGAGCCGTCAGACACGAAGCAGGACACATTCCTAAAGCGCAGGCCTTCTCCGCAACGTGCACCCTAAGGAAACACAGAGTTTTGACATTAACGACTACAATTGGACACCAGCTGTGGTGAAAAACAACTTTTAGTAGTCCTGAAGGAGACTGAGGATGGACTCTCCACAGAAATGCAGCTTCTTTGGAGCTCTAGACCTGGAAAGAGCAAAACTTCTCACGGTGATACAAAATAAGGGAATAAGAAATCCCAGCATTGTTTCTCAGCCCTTATGTTTCGCACTGTCAGCTACCGGCATTATTTTTTCATAGCTGCTGAAAATCTCTGAAAACATGAGGCACAAGTGCTGGAGACTGCTGAGGGCTGTCAGAAGACACTTTAGAGACAGGCAGCCGAGAACAAAGGCCAGAGTCAATATTCTCTCACAGCCTGCACTGTGACGGGAGCATGAGGTACGGGGGGGAAGGAGAAAGAGAGAGACAGGAAAAAAGGAGCGGAGAGAGAGTCTGTCTGTTGTCTTTAATTAAACCCCCTGTTGGGCCCTGAAAGCCAGACTGATGACAGGAGGAAGACGACAGCAGAAACACTGTGGAAAGGCCAAAGCAGGAGAGGATTGGGGAATATTCTGCATATACCTAAACACTGATGCAGATAACATGAAATGCTGGTGGTTTGTTATAGGAAAGAGTGGCAACCTTATAAAAATAGGCTACTATATCATACACGCTAAGTAATGTGTACTTAATGAGGTTAATTTGCTACTCATATCTTTGTATATCTGTGATGCCTTTTTAAATAAAATTTCCCATTTATTTCATGACAATTTATTCTTTTGTTTATTTATTCTCAGTGACAATTTTCCATTAGTCCAGTCTTCAGTGTCACGTGATCCTTCAGAAATCCTTCTAATATTCTGATTTTATGCTCAGGAAATATTTCTTCTTATTATAAATGCTGAAAACAGATGAGCTGCATAATATTTTTGTGGAAACAATGATACATTTTTCAGGATCCTCTGATTAATAGAAAGTTCAAAAGAACAGCATTTATTTGAAATAGAAATATTTTGTAACATTAAAGGTACAATATGTAAGAATTTTGTTATAAAATATCCAAAAATCACTTGCGCAGTGTGATCTATTTCCTGCAGTTGTGTGCTTACAATATCCCAAAAGTTCCCAAAGATTTTTAAAAGAGAAATTCCAGTTTTAAATAATGGCTCGTCCCTGTTCACTTGTCGCCTGTCAATGACGTAATATCCGCGTTATCCCTGGTTTCCGCTCGTACTGCCATAGTAACTAGATCTAGCTTACTGCTAGTCTCATATAGCAAACAAACGAACAAATAGAATAACATTATAACTTTCAACGGGACTCGCATGTGGCGCTGAAATCTGTCTCTTATTAGCAATCGCGCCCTGCTTCATACCACAGTCATGTTAAAAACATCAATGTATTCACTCATCCATGAACATTATTAGATCAATCGGCATGACGACAACTTTGTTATAGTAAGAGGTTAGTGACCCCTAGCGTCGAAAAAAAATACATATTGTAACTTTAATATTCTAAATGTCTATACTGTCATTTTCATTTAATGCATCTTTGCTGAATATAATCCCCCCCCCCCCATGATCACATGATCCTGGTTCATAAATACATTTATGCTACATTAAAAAGTCAGAAAATGCAACTTATGTATGCAGTTACATATAGTCAAGGCTCAACATCTACTACAAAAGTTACTTAAATGTTTAATTCAGCTTTTCGTTCCAACTGAGCGAATCATGAGCAAACTCACCTCAGATCTGCATGGAGACCAGGCGCTGTACCTCCAGCTGAAGCAGGGTCTAACAGGACAGGGCTTCCACTGTTCCAGCTGTGAGGAACACGGCCGTCCATCTCCCTGAGAGGCCTGGATCACAGTTCTCCTCCTCCACAGCTTCCCTGCAAGAAAGATTGAAGAAAAGAGATATTTTTGAGATGCTGTATTGCAATATTGTTAAAACCCTTAGGCCAGGACTTAGATTAAGCCAGGATTATGTCTTAGTTCAATTATGACATTCAATAAGTTTTTATAAACATGCCTTAGAAAAAAAAAAAAAAAAAACATTACAGATGTGCATCTTAAGACAAAACAATGGCACTGATTAAAGAGAAAAACTTTTGTGGAAGTTATGTGGAGTTGTCAAGTTCACCTAACTTAATTATTTCAATTGCGCATGAAGTTTATTTAATTTTAAGGCAAGGGGGTTTCCTCCCTTTTTCTAAGTCAGTCAACTGATCACTTAATACAGTGTAGCTACTCTGTGGACAGAGGTGTAAACTCCAGGGGTCAGAAAGTAAAAGTCCTGCCATCTGTTTATTCCACCCATGAACTCCGCCAGCTGATTTCACTAATTAGTTCTATCTTCTGGCTGAACAACTATGCTAATTAGCAAATCCAGGTGATTGGAACAAAACACAGAGGAAGACTTTTTACTTTCTGAACCTGGACTTTACACCTCTGTCTGTGGAAATTAATAGTGAACAAACAAGTTTACATATTGACATTCATTCTCAAGGTCTAACAAATACGTGTAAAGCATTTCCTTCCACATTAATGGTAAATGGATATTGTGAAAAATATTGATATCATATGGAAAACAATATTGTGAGAATATTTTTGGTCATGTCGCCCAGCCCTAGTTTGAGGTTTGTCGTGGTAGCAACATAACACTTTTTATAAGACATGACCAATGTTATTTCAAATTCACTCTCACACAAGAAGTACAACGCCCTAGTTTTCCTGATGCTCACCAACGAAGATCATATTCATCATCTTATGCTTTAACCTCAACAAAGTGACTCCTCGGATGAAATAAAGGCTTTTACTGTAAGTGAATCATCTTATGTTACACACACTAATCTCAGGTAACTCAATCTCTCTCCAATGGAATGCCAAAAATGATATGCGACCTGAAAGTCTTTATTTCTGTGTAGTAATGTTCATTCCCTCTGTGAATAACTTAATCTGCCAAGCATTTTTCAAGCCTAATTCCAGTCCCTGAAACCACTCTGAATATTCATTTCTACCCCACTTGATTTTCTTAAATCGATTCCAGAGGGCTGAGGAGAGGGATGGGGAGAAATGGAGTGTAGACTCTTCCAGGCAGAATGCATCCTGCTGTTTAAAAGGGAAGCCCGGGGGAAGCTTGCAATAAAACTCCACACCCTCATCTCACAAGAGCCATTGTTTTGCATGGCAGGTGGTAACACAAAGAACTCAATAATAAAATCTTAAAATGTTTATTATTGAAATTACTAGATGATCCTAGCAAGCACTTAAAGGCATGGATGTATTATCCAAAATGATTTTATTTAGCAAACAAATCGGAATAAAACCACTTCTAGAGATTTTATCCTAATCATCTTTCTTCGTGGATGACATATGAGGTTGGTGAGATTTTTAAAAACGTTTTTGAAAGTCTCTAATGCTCACCAAGGCTGCATTTATTTGTCAAAAAATTAAGTAAAAACAATAATATTGTGAAATATTACAATATCACGATTTTTATTTATTTATATTTCAATATGTAATTTATTCCTGAGATGGCAAAGCTTTAGTGTCACATTTAATGTCATTCAGAAATCATTATAATATGCTGATTTGCTGCTCAAAACACGTTTCTTATTATTATCAATGTTGAAAACAGTTGGGCTGCCTAATATTTTTATGTGATTTTTTTCCCAGGATACTTTGATAAATAGAAAATTCAAAAGAACAGCATTTATTTGAAATCAAATGTTTTTGTAACAATGTAAAATTCTTTACAGTCACTTTTGGTTAATATAATGCAATCCTTTCAATAAATAAATAAATAAAATAAACAATACCCCAAACTTTTGAATGGTAACTACTAACTACTAAATGCCAAGTGGTTTGTGACAGGCAGAGTTTAGGGGGAGAGCCAATGATTTTGTCTGCGCTATGAATACAAAAATTCTATTTCTCATTCTATTTGTCTTATTATATCATTTTAGTGTAGAATGAGTAAAACTGTTTGTTGTTAGGATGACAAAAAGTCCTAAAAGTAACATTTTTAGGCTGCTCTACCTCAGCGGTCTAACAGCGCTCGTAAACGTCAAAATAATCGAGATGGCCAATCAAATCAAAGAGGACGGGTCTTACTTTCTTACTATCTCTATGCAACAAGAGTTTGTGGAAAGATCCAAGTAGATGTACTTATTATGCTACTGTTGAAATGTAATGACCAACAGTAATAGACTATCTAGCGATGCAAACTACCCAACTTTATGAAATTTCGCCGTTTTGAATTGAAAATGTGCGATCATGAATCATGTAATTCATAAATGAATGTGACGATACAAGAAACATTTGCGTTTTCGACATATTAGACACGTCCCAATATTAGACAAATCGAATTCTCAAATTCACAAACCATAGACAAACCCCCAAGCACAAAAATGAAACTCCACCTATGGTTTTTGAATAAGATATAGGTTTTGGCACTGAAATATCACAGCAAAAGTGGTGCTAAAAGGTCATCAGGCCAAGCAGATTCTGGGCTGGGGTTGGGTAAGACTGTGTCTAATACTAACTTCTTTGCAGTTAGTTTTATTTTGGCTGGATGTACACAACCTCGAAGGGCACCGCTAGGAACTTCGTAATGTTAAACATGATCACAGCCCAGTCCCCGGCTGACACGTTGCCCTAAAGCAAGTTGTACCAGATGCAATTCATCTTCACTGCAGCCTGCCATGATGGACCATCCCTGCGGAGAATCCTCTCTGAAGCTCCCTGCTTTCCAGCCACAAAACAAATCAACTGCCAGTGCCTTGCATCCTTCTTTTTATATGCTGGGTTCAGTTGGGAAAACTATACATACACAAGTGTTTGTGTGCTTTTGTGAGAGTTTTTAGCTGTAGGGATCGCTCATTTTCTCAGTTCTCTCTCTCTCTCTCTCTTCATGTCTCTACTGGTGGCCGAAACGCCAGGTTTAGGGCAAATAGTGTAAGCAGCGAGCCATAGGAAAGCCAATGCAAGCTCTTTCGCTCATGGCTCCACTCACAACTGAGTTTTAATTTGCTTTGAACTACTGCTAGATACTGTTTGTCGCACCTGACACTTTAATTTACCTTTACTGGCAAAAACAAACACAAAAATTCATGCCTAATTTTATTATGTTCAGGTGTGCAAAGTGGGTCAATTACCAGGAATCTTAATGTCCAGCACTATTAATATATAAGAAAATACATTAAAAAACAATTCCAATATATAAAGACTGGAATATGCCTCTTCTATGTTGATTTCTGAATTAAAATGAATTTGAATACAATTTGGAGAAGTAAAAATTCACTCACAATTCTGACTTTTTAGCGCAATTTTCCACCGGACAAAATTGCGCTTGTTAACTCATGATTTCTGTTCTGTGCGTCTGTGCGCACCAATCGTGCACTTCTATCTACTCCTCAACCAGACCACCTAGAGACTTCGGGTTTTCGGCATTATGTTAAGGAAGGTCTAATCTCGGGAACGCACAAAAAAAATCTCTTCTCTTAGTGTTGTGATCCCATAAGGTGAGAAAATTACGCTAAAACAGTCACTGAGTTTTTATTACTTGTTTCCTCACAGTTGGGAGATATAAACTCATAATTGCGAGTTATGAAGTCAGAATTGCATGATATTAACTGATGTGATATAAACTGATGCTATTCTAATGTTTTTTTCTCTCAATTCTGACTTTTTTTCTTGCAATTGCGAGTTTATATGCGTAGCACTTCAACTTTTATAAAAATGAGATTTTGGCCAAATGACGGGAAAAAAAAACACACACAAAAAAAAACTGAGCAGCAACATAGCTACAGTAAACTTTATAACCTGCAAGTTGATGAAAATGTAATGCGATGAACTCCAACATTTGTGGTCAAAAACCTCAGTACTCCATTTGAGCTTGATTTTGGTCAAATGTTAATAATATAATGACACATGCATGTGTCTGACCATGTATAAAGCCATAATATCAACTTTGACAACACAGTGTTTAAATTTAATTATTAAAAAAAAAATCCATTTCCTGAAAAGTAGCATTTTTGGACATACAAGGTTTCCATCCAACAACAACGATATAACATTTTTAGCCAAATGTGTTTAATTAAATTAATCCCAACAATATAAATTCCAGTACGGAAATAGTTATTTGCATTCAAATCTGTGTGAGGACTTCTCTCCTTCTGTGAAAGGCTACAGATCACCAGCTGATTATTTGTCTTTGAAGGAATCCTCCAGCCTGGGGACAGATTAAAGATGCTACAATAAACTAAGCCAGCACAGGTTTCAAACAGTGGCAGGGTTTGCTCTTGCCGTTGCTGGTCATTGACTCTCAAAGACCGCGTGTAGTGTAATGGTCTCTTAGGCCCCGAGCACACAAACATAATGGGCCCATAATCAATCGTCAGAGCAGATGGAATTACACTCAAGGACATTATTATCCTCCTCTCAAATGCTGCTGCAGGGCGATAACACAATTGTTTTCACACCATACATTTTTTGTGGTTTCAGCCAACGCTTTGGTAATTCTAAGACAGCAGAGAGCTCAGTATAATTCCCTAAAACCTGCCATTTGAGGAACCAGTCATGTTAGCTCAATCAAAGATTAGTGTTTTGGACCACAAGACACAAAGACCCCCCTGAGGCTTTTGATTTAGTCTGAAACAGACTGTTAGACTGCTGAGAGCGTGAATTAACCTAGCCATGCAAATTTAATAATATCAGAAAAACAGATTTTTTTTGTATTCTGGCAGAAATCCGACTTCAAATCGAGGTGTTCAATTCAAGGTGTTGGCCTACCTGCAAGACCACAGGTGTGAGAGCATTCAGACCAAGACGACCAATCAGACAGCTGGCAGTTGACAGGACACTCGACCACGCAGGAAGCGTTCATCTGCCATTTTTTATCGAGACCAAGCTAAACGAACAGAGGTCAATTTATTCAGGTGGATTTTCAAAAGAAGCATTAGTTGTATGTCTTGTGAACTGAAAAGTACCTCCTCGCAAAACTTCAGGTCCACGGACTTGGCATCACTGCGAACACAGTCCAGCATGCGCGTCTTGAATCCAACCCCGCACACGGCTCGCTCACTCAGCTGACAAGTGCTCCAGTCTGGATGGGAAATATAGACACAAAAGGAAATTCTTCTAGTCTGAATCTGACAATTTTGAATCATCCTCTTTCCCTTAATCATGTGAAAATTCATCGCATTGTTTAATGTTTCATGCCTGGGACCTCTGCAGTTTTGTTGATGTTAATTAAAACTAAAACTAAAACCAACTAAAAAAATCATTATAAAAAAAAAATCATTGACATGAATTGCAATAAAGTTTAAATAATATTAGTTGAAAAAATGTAACTTAAAAAAGCCTGAAACTTAAATAAAATAAGTTTATGTTAAAGTACTAAAATAAAAACAAAAATTAATAAAAATTAGCACATAAATGACTAAAACTTAAAAAAAGTCAAATTAAAATATAAAAATAAAAGATAACGCAAAATAGTATACTATAATAGTATGTAAATCATACTAAAATAACACTGGTAATGTAAAATAATAATAACAAAATTATTCATATAGAGGAAAAAAAAAGTAAAATAAAAAAAAAATATATATATATGTAGATTTTATTTTGATTTTATTCTATCAAAATAATAATATTTTATTGCAAAGGCATTACATTTACGTCTAATGATTTTATCCAAAGCAACTTCAAAGTGCATTCAAGGTAATAATTTTGTCATTTCAGACGGGCGACCTTGGTGTTGTGAGAGCCATGCAAGAACTATTTGAGGAAAAAAAGGAAAAAAATAATACTGATATTATGTTGAAATGAGTTTATAATCAGTATTAGGAAAAGTAAAGAGCATTCCAACTGACACTTAATTATTCCTTCAATCAATTAAAATGAGCCTGAACAGAATATGAAGGTCATGGCAGATGAATAGCCATAATCGGCAAATCAAAACAGCTATTTTTAGTGCTGTCAAATCGATTAATCACGATTTGACAGCAATGTATTTTAATCTTGGCATGGATCTGGTAGCTAGCAAATGTTCTAGATAAGATGCAGTCAATATTTACCTGTGATATTATAGGAGTAATGGAAGCAGTTGGTGTTCAGAGTGCATGTTTCTTTCTCTGTAGTCGAAGGACACTGTTTCCCTTCACCGGGCTGACGGATAGGACTGGCGGTCCTCTGCCTTGTACTGTTCACATTGCATGGCTTCAAAAATAAAACAAACAAAGCTTTCAATGAACAAATAATGATCGATAAACAAGCTTTTTGAAATATTCAACATATGTGCAGCGGATTTATTTGGCTTTCATATTCTCCTTGCTATTTCTGAGGGAAATAAATTCCTCTCAGTAGTCATGCGTAAGATGTTTTAAGCCTTCCCGCATTTTAACCGCAGGGACAGTATCAGAATCCATGGCATTTAGCAACCCTTGCAGTTTGGTGGCAGCGTGCCTGGGAATCACACTGAGACAGACATGAGTAACCTTCCCCCCAGAGAGAATCCTCAATAATGCCTATACACACACTTATATGCCACTGCAAACGATTTCATGTGTGAGCGACCAACCCCTGCCATACACAAAACCGTCCTCAGATTTATTATTTTGCCATGTATTTACTGACCGCTGGTGCACAGCTGACCAAAAATGTTCGACTGGTGTTGAGCTGCTCTGAAGAACATGCTGCATCTCAAATCCTTCTCAACAGGAGATGGTATAAATAGGTTCAAGCGTGGCCAATCAGCATGCATGCATTTAACTTACTTATCAGACATAGGTTGGGCTTTTAGGGACGTGTGCATTGAAAAGTGTTGAGCTCAGCTTCATCATACACACCACCACGCAGCAAGGAATGTTGAGCTTGGGCCAATTAATTACACCACCCTGCATCCCAATTGTTTCTAACTGATTTTGGGGAGCTGATTCCAAAAATAGTGCTTGTTTTGCTCAAGCATGTCACACTCAAAATATGGTGAGGTAAGGTGAAGAAACCTTGTATTATCCCTTAATCACTGGAAAAACTGCCACAGAGACATGGTTCCTATCTTCTTCTGAGCCAAGTTACAACTATTCATTCAATTCTCAGCTGTTTCGCACATGTATGACATTAGTGTATGCCTAATCCAGATTTCAAGGTTAGAATTATGGCCAGTGACATAATGACCCAGATGTTTTCTGTTACATTTGTGGGTGTTTTATACTACATCCAAACAGTGACAGAAAAATACAGATTTTGTGAGAAAAACAGTAGGCCTATATATATATATATATATATATATATATATATATATATATATATATATATATATATATATATATATATATAAATCTTATTTTTGTGGAAAAAACTGTCTGTGATGTAAATTTTTATCAAATCATCAAAAAGTTTCGTAATCATTTTCGTAATCATCATTTTTGGAAATCAGCAGATTTTTTTTTTTTTTCAAGATTCAGGCCTGTGTTATCCATGACAAAATGATAGGGGGAAATATGATTTTGTGCTATGTTCTGATCAATGTCTCCATTCACCAGTGGGCATCGACTCCAAGAGCCCCAGTCAGTCAGAACGCAGTCCTCGGGACAGGGCAGTTTGCTCTCTCTGGCTCCAAGAGGCATCTCTTCCGGATCACAGAGATAGTCTTCTACAGTGTCTGAAGGTCCATCAACGGTGTTTTGCATGCACCTTCATGAAAGGAAACATTTGTTAGGACAATCATCAACTTAGCAGGACTTTCAAAAAAGGTGCATTACTAGTAATAATGTTGCTTTTGCTGTTGTTGTTGTTCAGTCATACCTAACTTTCCTCGTCTGTACACCTTCCCCACAGTTCTCTTTCAGATCGACATTGCTGACCTTCCAGACACTCCACGGCTCAGCCACCCAGACGTACTGACTGCAGTCGCTCAGGCATGGCACCACTTCATACACCTGAGGAGACGCCACAGAGCTTTCAGCTGGGCATTATAAAACTAACTTTTCTGTCACTGCTCACCAACTTTTTTGTGAAATAATAAGATTTAATGTCTTTATTGGTGAGAGCTTACACCAGAGTTTATCAGTTAATTCTTTAGTTTTTTATAAACCAACATGAACTTTCAGATATTTACAGCATTTATTAATAAGGTTACTAATAATTAATAAATATATTATGGTTCGTTGTAAATTCATACCTGTTCATACACTACAAAAGTCTGGGGTTTGTAAGATTATTTATTTCAAAAAATACGTTTTAAATTTGTTTTATTATTTTATTCAGCAAGGATGCAATAAATCAACCAAAAGTGACAGTAAAGACATTTATAATTTTACAAAAGATTTTCATTTCAAATAAATGCTGTTCTTTTGAACTTTCTATTCATCAAATAATCCTGAAATAAAAGTATTATGGTTTCCACAAAAATACTAAGCGGCCACATTGATAATAATAAGAAATATTTCTTGAGCAGAGCACCAAATCATCATATTAGAATTATTTCTGAGACACTAAAAATTCAACTTTGCCATCACAGGATTAAATTACATTTTATAATATATATAGAGCATAAGAGATTTATTTAAAAAACAGTAAACTTACAAAATAAAATTAACAGATTAATAAATGCTGTAAAAAACAACAACATTTGCATTCAACAGTAATGCCCATTTTCCTTTCAGTTACATCACCCACTTAATATTCATGAGCCAATCTAACTAGGTTTATAATGTGTCCTGCCACTTTTAAGATAATTCCTTCTCCCTTTGGGCCTCAAAGTCATACATTTATCAAGATCTTGAATTAATAATTGATCAAAAGATGATTATTCAAAAAGATAACTGGTTAATCAGATGTGCAGCATCATCAATCATTTAAAATGTGATTTAAAATTTTTTTTTTTTTACCTGAGCCTGTTGCAGGATTCCCGCCATGATAAGAGAAAGAGAGAAGATGAAAGAGGGAATGTGGAAAACAGAGAAGTTGTTACAAGCCATGTATTAGCCACTTCCAAAACCAATTAATGATGTGTAAATACACACAGTTTCAGCCTAGAAAATGTTAATGATCTAAATCTATGATGCACAAACAGTGTCCCATGATTATTTGAACACATTAGTAAACCCTATTGCTGTGCATTAAAGAAACATGCTATTCCGTTTGGTCCTTTGATCAAACATTTACAGCACCCCGGTGATTAATCATTAAAACAAGACAAGCACATATAACAGAGGCCCTGCATACCTGATTAACATGGTCCAGTTTGGGGCACGGCCTGCCACCATTATAAGGTTTCTCCCGAAGCCACTTGGACCGTACTTTGACACCACTGCCGCAGGACTTGCTGCAACGGGACCAGTTTGACCACTCGCTGAGCTTACAGTCAGATGGACAGGGGATGATACACGCTTCCTCTATGTAACCTGTGAGAGGTAAGAGAGAGTTGAATAGCGAGTCAAACAAACATGATGCAGTTTTGACGCTGGTTACTGGAGTTGGTCTAATACATTGTGACAGGTGACACAGTATCGAGTGTCTATGTTAAAGCAGCGTTAAGGTCAAGCTTGTGGCATTTGCACTGATATGGTCTGCTGAAGTTTCATTTTACATCGCAACTTGCAAAGGTCATGCATGGTTCCATTCTGGAAATTCTTGATGGGAAAGCTGCATGAAACAGCTCAAGTCCTGGAAAATGTCAGAGGATTATTCAAAAAGCAGGTTTTAAGCATTCCACGTCAAGTGGTCCATAATACTTTGGTATCTGGCCCGGATCTACCATACGGGCAATCTGGGCACATGCCCAGAGAGGGGCCCTCCGTGATGGTATTCGTTTTTTTTATATAAAAATATAAAGGTGAATGAAAATACCTTATATTTATAAAGGTATATCTCAAGAACCCCTCGCTCAATATTCCCCAAACTCTAATCGACCGTAGTGCTGGAGGAGGCCTTTCGAACGAGCCCACCCTCGCCCGGGTCCCCGAGTTATAGCCGTTCAAAGTCAGGGGTCCCAGCGGACTGCGATCCGGTCCCCGGTCCGCGTTCGAGCAAGGGTCCCGTGGGACCTCCTCACCCGAATTTGAGCTCTCTGGGTCTTCGCGTTGCCGAGATACGAGCGATTTTCTTCTGATATTGTGACGTCACTGGCGGCCTCCTGGCGGTCACCATTTTGAAGCGCACCCGGTGGTTTTCGGATAATATCTCAGTGAAAACACCACCAAAAATTCTGAAATTCTGGTGCCTCCTTTGGAGGGTGTGGTTGTCAGGTATATAATATAATATAATATAATAATTATATTATTACATTACATTGCTGAAATGTTTTTCAAATAAAGATTATTTAAAAACACTATTGAGGTAGAGAAAATCATTTTAACAGAACTTGACTTCTAAAGCAAAAATTGGCTTTAGAAATCAATGCGATTCAAAGATTGAATTTCTGCCATTTAATAAAAAAGATAACTTTTTATGTCATAATTCTGGCTTTATTATGTTTTATTATGCTTACTCATAAGTCTAAGAAAAGAAAAGTCTGAATTATAAGATGTTAACTTAAAATTACAAACTCTGAACTGTGAGAAATAAAGTCAAAATCGTGTGTTATAAACTCGGGAATCCTGAGAAAGTAACTCTGAATTGTGAGATATAAACTCAATTATGATAAATAAAATCAGAATTGTGAGACTGTGGCAGAAAGAGGCTTCTACATGAATTTCTCAGATTGTGGGAAAGCTTAATTTTAGATTGTTTGTAATTGTACATTTTAATTAGATGTCATTTTAAAAGTCAAATTAATAAAATGAAATGTAATTTTAATATGTTAAATTAGCTTAAATTAACATAGTGGCACAAAATTCAAGTCAAGTGACCTTTATTTATATACTATAGTGCTTTATACAATACAGATTTTTTTTTTAATCAAAGCAAATTAATAGTTCATGTTAAATTATTAAACTAAAATATTGTTAATATTTTGTTAATTATCTTCGTATTGGTAAAAACTCCTCATACATTCTCATACAAAGTTTTTGTGTTACACAGTCTGTTTTAATAATAAATTGGACAACACAAGAAAAAAATGTACATGCAGTCATGAATATATACTCCTCCAAGAAAAAAAATATCTGTAACACTTCTGAACCAGAATCCCTAATAAAGAAACTTCACAGTTGGATTAAACACCCTCCACCCGACACAAATCGCCTTGGGCAACATGTCAATCTGACAGCCTCACAAAATGGCAACCACGCTTCAAATGGTGAGGGGTATGAGGTCTGATTGGAGCGAGGGATGTCTCAGAGACTGCGAGAGAGAGAGAGAAACACCCTGCCTCCGTCAGCACATCTTCACTCTAGGGATGCCGAGTCTTTGAGCCACTCACGGGCCTCCAGCTGAGAGCGTACAATCCATACCAGAGGATTGTGACTCATAAAGAGAGAGGCCTTAACGTCACAGAGCTCCTGCGTGGCCCACAACATTCCACATGCTTTGATCTAACGCTGTAGTTTGCCACAGTCTAATCTCGGGCTCAGAGGAAAGGATTGCCAAATGCTCGTTTCTGAGCTCTTTGCTCCAGGAGGTGGTGAAAGGTGCCCAGACGGAATTAGACAAACACAAGTGCATTTGCCACCAAGACAAGCTCTTTGCTTTCTTTACTTTACTAGTAGTTCAAACAGTAGAACGTTGGCGCCTCCAACGCCAAGGTCATGGGTTCGACTCCCAGGGAAAGCAAGAACTGATAAGAATGTAAAATGTGTACTCTGAAATGCAATTCAAGTCGAGTCTGCCAAATGCATAAATGTAAATGTACTTGAGGTGGGGTAACTAAAAGAAAGGATTTCATATTTGGAAAAATCCCCAAAAAACTCACTGCATTTCAAATAATAGGATGCAACTGATTTTCGTGTATTTCAGGCCTATTTTTAGTTTGACGCATGCAATTGAAGGATATTATACACATATAGTTCAGTCATGAAACTCTAGAGGGCGCAGGCTGATTGCAAACTGCAAGCAATCACATCATTACCATATGGCACAAGCTGATTGGCCTCTGCTGATTCGGCAGCCAATGAGATTGCTTGATCAACATTTAAATAGTCTGATTCAGTGTTTGCTGTAGGCTAGTCTCAGCCTCAGATGTCACGCCCACGGAACGTTGGCTAAACGTCTGATGCATATGGTACACTTAACTGGAAACACTTCAGGAATGTCGAAGTCGTCATCTGATTGGTTGAATTTTATCGGATTTCCGGGGGGCGCGAGTGTCGCGTTTATTTCCGGTCAGCCGGGAAACAAAGCGCAGACGTGTGATTGAGGAAGAAAAACTGTTGTGTTTACATGAGTGACAATGAGCATTTATCAAGATCAGCTAAACGTAGGATTCTCAAAAGTATACGGGCACGAACAGATCAATGACTTACTGCTTGTTTTCTTCTCCTTCTTTGATTTTCTATGCTGACTGACTTGTTGCACGCCGGTTTGTTGTTGTGGGGACATTTCCACGCCCCGAAACGTGACGCTGAACGAAACAAACTGTAATTGGTTGTTTGACATGTCGGTCAAACAGCCTTATGGGCGGGCCTTGGCCAAAGAAAGCTGCTATGAATTCCAGACCTTCAGCCGTCAGTCTGAAGGTCTGGCTACGCGAGACTAGCTGTAGGCTAGTCCTGCAGAGCTCTATCAGAGTTCCTCTGAAACCCTCCACCTCCTCCAGCTCCACCTGTTACGGGATTTATGTACATCTATTTATGCAGTAGTGTGTCTGTGTATCTATTAGCAGTAACAAATCCATACTTGCTCTGCAACAGCAATAATCAACAGCAGCAGCGTAGCAGATCTAGTCTCTCAAGACCAAACACATTAACATTGCCATATTCAATAACATTGAATAATTCAATGTTAAAACTATTCCGAGAGTTGTCATGATTGAAATGAAGTATTTTTTTCATTTTCCCAAAATACTTATCCCAGATGAGATTAGAATATAAAACAATTGAACGTTTGGTTAAATTTAGCATTTATCGTCATATGAAATATTAGATTATTTATTTGTAAGATTGATTGTATTATCATTTTGCACACAATTTTTTTTTATTAATAAATAATCATAAAAAAAAGTTTACTTGAGTAAAACCAATTTATTAAATCTGGGAAAATATTGTCTACATTTACAAGATGATCATTTTGTCAAAAAACACTCTTCACGACAGCAACACTGGCTCAACCAATGATGTGAGTTTGGGGGGCGGGACTATTTGTTTGTCCAACCATTGGCGTACAGGGAAGTGTTTAGAAAACCTGTTTGCAATAATAATTTTTGCAGTTCGGTTTGGTGACACCGGTGATGCAGAAATGACTCGTCATCTTTTTTTTTCACCCACCGTGACTGTTGCAGCGTGATGTCTCCACGAGCCGGTTATCCTGGTCATAACACACCATGGCTTGAAACCGGTAACCCTGGCCACACTCCTTGATATCCCCTAGCACTTTCATACCCAACAGGCCCTCTACTCGTCCACCCTCGGGAAGGATGCAGTCGGACCAGTTCCCCACAGGCTGGGCGTTGTACTTGTTGCAGGGGCAGTACTGGGTTTCGCTCAGAGGATACATCTGTGTGTTTTTACATTGCTCTCTCTTTTTGCTTTTACCTGCGTACAATCACACAAACATACAATACTTGGATCAAAAGTTAAAAGGTCATGTTATCCATTTCAAAATGCTTTCATGTTTAGAAGAATAAATCTTTTGTAATAATACGATACGGTACGCACAGAAATGACCATGTAATGGTATCTAGCTCCTTTGGTCAAAACACACTGATCTGTTAATCATTAGTAAGCAGACTTATCCAAATTGAAAGACATATGGCACTAATCTCATGTAATCCCTTTTGCAAAGTTGCTCGACTTACAGCAAGTCTTCCAAAGGGCAAATAAGTCTTGGCACGCACCCTGTATTTTGTTCAACTCTAAGTAACTGGCTAAGCTTCTCATGGCACTTTATACTAAAGGTTAAAACACATTTCTGGTTCAGGTGAGGGTAAGACTTTTGCATCTAAGAGAGAACATTTTTGTAAAGCTATTTGTAACAGAGGGTTTTCCTCAGGTTAATCAATCGTCCTCATGACTCAATGGACAGATTTTCTTGAATTTTAAAGAATACACACATAGATAAAACAAATCTGTTGAGAAAATCAATAAAGGAAGGGGTTTTCAAACTGGGTCGCAGAAAGATAAGGATGACATTTTTTCAAATTCATAATACATTTTTGTATTTAAAGTCTTAGATACATAAATGCATTTAAAATTAGTATTCAAAAGTAGTGTACTTTAATTTTAATAAACAAATAAATAAATAAATTACATAATTTTTTAGTACAATGATATGCGATATGATACAATGATGTTTTATTTTAAACACATGTTGACACTTTTACACATATTTCCAAACATGACTGTTTTTATTGGATTTATAAGAGACTTTAGTATGCTCTTATGCTTAACATTAAATAAATCTTACCTACCGCAATGTATAATATATTTATAATAATGCAAAGGACAAAAATGCATCTGAAAGAATGTTGCATTAATGTCGTGCATTATACAGTAATCTAGTTCTGTTGAACGCGACGTGGGTGAGAAAAGCCAGTTTGAGGACTTTGCATCAGGAAGTTATCATTAGACCTGCTGATCCAGCACTTACCAACAAGAGTCCGTTTCCTGGTTCGGACGCCCACACAATCAGCGGCGCAGGATGAGAATTTGGACCAGGCGGTGAGCTGGCAGTCATCCTGGCATGGAAGCTGGCAGGATTGAGTGAGTTGAGGCATAGGACCCGCAAAGTTGAGACAGGCTGCAACGTCTGCAGGTCCACCATCCAACTTCTTACACGAGACGGCTGGGGGAGAAAAGAAGAAAGAGATCATATATTGACAGACAGTATGCCAGACAAAGATAAAAAATCCACTTCTCTGGGTTAACACTGATAAATATCAGCTCAGACTCACCTATAAAGCCACACATACTGAATAAAGATAAGCATCTTGTGATGGATTACACGAGAAGGCGGTTAAATGCCTATTGACTTGAGTAGCCAGACTGATCCAGATTTATATCATTGAATGAGGGTGAAAGCTATTGTATTGGATTGCTTATTCGGTCATACTGGCGTTTTGAGGGATACTGTTACGGGTAATGGTTGTTAATGTAAGCAGTGCTGAGAAGTTGATATCTAAAAAAGCTTTTACCATTTAAGAACTTAAGAACTTATTTCACTCAAAGACCAAAATATGTTAACATCATCATTTTTATAAGCAAGATACTTCGCTTTTCTTTTAATTGTCTTAAATTTTAACACAATATTTCAAAGTAGCCACATAAAAATGCTTTTATGTCAGTAGAACCTTCTCTATCAGAGAAATCAAATGCTTAAATAGTAGCAAAATCCACTGTCTCGGGGCGTATATAACATACGACTCTCATCTTTCGTTTTCAAATATGTTTTTCAATCGCACCGCAGTAATGGCCTGCATTTGAACCCTGAGAGGGTTTACTGGTGAGAGTCAGAGCAAAGGCTTGAGCTTCTGACTGCTTCAGAGAGCTTCCCGAACCTCTTAAAGAGCATTTCGTTTAAATCCAGAAGAGTTTGCACAAACCTTTGATGCTAAACACTCAGTCACAGATCAAATTAATACCGATCTCATGCATTTAGCATGCGTTTAACTATCTCCCCAGCTGCAAAGTAAAGCACTGCTACAAGCACCAACACGATTATATTAAATTTGAAAGATGTTGCATATCAGTAGCCAGTTTTTAAGTTGATAATAAGGGTTTTTTCTGTACCTCTAGCCTGTAGTCCTGGTCCACATGTCTCCTGTGCTCCAGGACTGTCCTGCCGAATGATCCAGGGCACCAACTGACACCTGCGCCACTTGTGGGTTTTCCACCTATAGCACATGTAAGGCAGTTTAGATTTTTGTGTATATGTATATATATATATATATATATATGAAGAGTTCAGATGCAAAAGCCTCTAAGTGCCATCTTAAATTTTCTTCTAGAATGATAATTTTTATCAAGCTTGTATATTTAAGTTCAGTAATTACACTTAAATGACAATTAATAGGTAATTTACATTGCCATTTAAGTGAAATTACTGAACTTAAATATACAAGCTATATATATTTTTTTTTATACAAGCTACATTTTGTGTTAAATATACAATAAATATATATAGGATAAAAAAATTGTCAAAACATTAATATTGTAAAATATTATGACAATTGAAATAAATGCTTGCTATTTTAATATATTTTAAGATGGAATTCATTCCTGTGAAGCAAAGCTGAATTTTGGGGTCGGTAAGATTTGTTTTGTAAGAAATCTGTTGATTGATGTTCACCAAGGTGGCGTGTATTTGATTTAAAAATACAGTAAAAACAGTAATATTGTAAAACATTATTACAATTTAAAAGAACTGTTTTGTAATTTATTCCTGTGATGGCAAAGCTGAATTTTCAGCATCAATACGAGTCTTCGAGTCTTCAGTGTCACATGACCTTTTAGAAATCATCATAATATGCTGATTTGATGCTCAAGAAACATTTCTTATTATTATCAATGTTGAAAACAGTTGTGCTGCTTCATATTTTTGTGGAAACCATGATATATATATATATATATATTATTATTTTTTTTTTCTCAGGATTCTTTGATTAATAGAACGTTTGAAAGAGCTCTTTTTTTTAAAGAATTTATTTAGAATATTTTGCAAGATTATAAAAGACTTTACAGTCACTGTTCAATTGAATCAATGAATCCATAATAAATACAACTATTAATTTCTACTACCACTAAATAACTACTAAATTTGTACTAATTTCTATTAATTTTTCAACTAGTAATTTCTAAAAAAATCTTACAGACCCTAAACTTTCATTTTAAATAATTGTAGTACAGAAATTTCATAAAATCAGTTGCAAAATGTAAAATATAATATATATTTGATATTTTTATGATTTTTTGTACATTTCTATACTAAAATTACAAATTATATATAATAAACTTAATACATAATAATATAGTAATATGATGATAAAGTAATAATATAGTAAGTTTAGTCATTTATTAAGTTTAGGAATTAATAATTGCACTTTTTTAAATTTTTGATTTGTTTTTTGAAATTTCTGTACTAAAATTGCAACCAGAGGTATTGTGTTCACCTGTAGCCTGGACAAACAGACGAGGAATCGCATTCCTTCTCCTGGAAGAGCAGTTCTGGACAGTCTTGGCCCCCGTTAGCCGGAAGCTGAATGATAATGCGTTTCCTTGATTGCTTCTTTTTGATGTTGCCACCTGGATATACACAAGAGGACAGAAAGTATGAAATTGTCACGAATAAATATAGAAAATCTTGCAAAAACAACATCCCACTGTTAAATCTAATCGGTTCAGTAGTCTCTCTATGACTGTGTTGCATTTAACAAGGCTTTCAGCCAACCTTAGCTTTAATAGCTCTGGAAATGTTAATGTTAATGTATATTTATTCCAGCAACCATCTGCTTTTTGGTGCAATGACTTCAATATAAAGTGCCTTTTTTTAATAAACTTGATTCAGTGATTGTTACTCTCACTGAAGTTCTCCACTGGGTGAAGGCATCTATAAATATGTGCAAAGAATGGTAACAAAGAATCTGTTTCTTAACAATAAAAGACAACTTCAGCCTTTGAGAAAAAAAATTCTATTCTTATTTAGTTCAAGAGATGCATCAGAAGTTTTAAAGTACATGTCAGTTATATAATTGTGTGTTAAAAAGCAGAAGCAGAGCAGCACCTGTCTGGCAGGTGGAAGGGCAGGGTGTCCAATCACTGTACGGAGTGACCATACAGTCTCTCTTGCAGGGCAGAAGACACGGTCTTACAGTCTCGGGACGCAGACTCTCTGGACACCTATATATAAACACATTCAATCAGGATGAACAGATGCTCAGATGCTGTTTAGAAGAAGCACATAACTTGTAAAAGTGTAAAAGCTCATCTTAAGATGCTCAGTTTTGATACAAACTTGTTCATGAAGCTTGAGTGCCGCTGTCATTAAAGCAAAATGAAAACAAACCAAATATTAAGACATTATGAAATTATGTATTACTATTGCAAAATAAAATAGCAAGTGCTACAGAGTGGTTTAGAATTGTGAATATATTTACTTTTATTTAAACATAAATAATATCAAAAGTTTGGGGTCAGTAATTATATATATATATATATATATATATATATATATATATATATATATATATATATATATATATATATATATATATATATATATATATATATATATATATATATATGTAATGTAATTCATAATCAAAACAATTCTATTTCAGATAGATGGTATTGATTTCTATTTATCAAAAACTGTTTGGTGGTATCCACAAAAATATTAAGCAGCTGTTTTCAAAACTGATAATAATAAATGTCTTATGAGCAGCAAATCAGCATTTTACAATAATTTATGAAGGATCATGTGACACTGAAGACTGGAGTAATGATGCTGAAATTTCAGCTTTGCATCACGGGAATAAATTACATCTTAAAATAGATTAAAATAGCAAGCAATTGTAATAACATTTCACAATATTACAGTTTTTACTTTATTTTAAATCAAATAAATGCACCCTTGCTGAGCATAAGAGACTTAAAACATTAAAAAATCTTACTGACCACAAACTTTTGGTAGGTAAAGTATATACATAGCATAATATAAATAATGTGATTTCAACCTCTAATATTGCATTTTTGTTTTGATATATACATCACTTCTTTCTCAATCCCCATCCCTTCATCACACCAAAATTCCTGCTCCTTTCACATGAAATCCCATAACGATCAGCATGCGTCTCACGTGTGTATATGAATGTGTAGATCGGTGGGTAAAGCCCAGCACATGAATAACCCCGGGAAGAAAACGGGACTCATTTCCATTACCAGCATGGGGTCCCTGAGCTACACACCCTGTTTCCACAGCCACTGACAGAATAATGCTGTTATTAAACTGAATAAATAAACAGATCATTTATTTTCCCAGTAGACGCCTTCAGGGAAAGACCAGATCCAGATGCTTAAAACTACAGACTGAGAGCTCATTAACTTAAAGCCTCTATCTGTCAATAAAAATCAAGCGGAGGACCTCAAGATTGAGCTTTATAAACAGAATACATGCTATATACATATAACAATGAATGTTTATAAATATAATCTGCTTCAATATCTGCTCCAACAAATGATAATAATAAAATAAATACAAATAAATGAATAAATAAATTGGGCTGTCTGTGACCCACATGAGGACACATATGGTTTGGACAGTAAATAAAGGTAAATGTATGAGGATCTAATTATAGTTAATACACTGTTTAATAATTAGTAGAAAATCATTAGCAATTAGTGAGCTCTTTGTTAAATTGTGCAAAGACCAAAGTATGAATGAAATAATAATATAATATAATATAATATAATATAATATAATATAATATAATATAATGTAATGTAATGTAATGTAATGTAATGTAATGTAATATAATATAATATACAGCAAAAACTCAATTCTGTGATACAATAACAGTATTATTTGTAAAATTGTGGATTTGCTCCTTCACCATTGACGCTCACTGTGACAAATGCTGCCAGTATAGATCCAGCAGAAAGTGAAATGGAGTTATATAAATTGTAAAACGGTTTCCATGTGATATAAGTAGAATATTGCATGGCTAGAAAAGGCTCTCAGCCAATAAGATTCAATAATATAATATATAAAACAGAAATAAATCTTTTAGCACAATATAAGTAGCTTTACTATGTTCCGCTTCTTTCCATTGAACGACAATACAGACCAATAATGGATGTAATAAAATTACATTCATATACAGTATCTATTCATCATAGCATTTGTCCGCCATAAATGAAAAGCATGACATTTATAAAAACACATTTAAAAACACATACTTTTTAGGAGGCACCTGTCCCACATTGACCCGTACACAAATGACTTTGCGCGTCTGCATGCCGACCGAGCAGAACGCCTCATTAGTGCCGACTCCTGCTCCGGCGCGGCTGAGCGAGCTGTTGGCAGACGGGACGGAGGTGTCCTCTATGCACTGACCCCAGGGTCCCGTCTGCCAGTGGTACACAGTGCAGGGATGATCATTGCAGTTGCGCACCTCCTGCAAGGCACTGCTGTTGGGGCACTGACTCCCACCTAGAAGATAAAAAGGGTCAGGTGTTACAATACTGGCTAAATCATAAACCCAAACTGTAAAAATACATCTGTACATTGTATTTTTTATAGTTGTAGCTATCCTTAAAGTACAAATCTGTAATAAAATGCACAGGGAATTAGAGTCCATAACAAATATTACAAATTGGATAGTTACAACTGTATGTATTACTCCTATGGAAAAAAAAATCCTATCTATCTCAGCTCCTCAATATCTATCTATCTATCTATCTATCTATCTATCTATCTATCTATCTATCTATCTATCTATCTATCTATCTCTCTATCTCTCTATCTCTCTGTCTGTCTGTCTGTCTGTCTGTCTGTCTGTCTGTCTGTCTGTCTGTCTGTCTGTCTGTCTATCTATCTATCTATCTGTTTATCTATCTATCTATCTATCTATCTATCTATCTATCTATCTATCTATCTATCTATCTATCTATCTATCTATCTATCTATCTATCTATCTATCTATCTATCTATCTATCTATCTATCTATCTATCTATCCTCTGAAGTCTATGGGCCCTATTTTAACGATCTAAGCGCATGGTCTAAAGCGCATGGCGCAAGTGCACTTAGGGCGAATCAGAATCCACTTTTGCTAGTTTAACGACGGGAAAAATGGTTGGCTCACCCGGCGCATGGTCTAAAAGGGTTGTCCCTATTCTCTTACTGAGTAATGGGGGCGTTTTGTGGGTGTAACGTGCAACAAACCAATCACAGTCTCATCTCCCATTCCCTTTAAAAGCCAGTTGAGCTCGCGCCATGGCGGATGCGATATTTACATGGCGGAATTTGCAAGCGGAAAAACTGAATGCTTCTCTAGCGAGGAAACGGATCTGCTCGTGCGTGAGGTTAAAGCGCGTGAGCAGACCATCTATGGGACAAAGTATAGGCGCATAATACTAACACACTCTTTAAATAATAACAAAAAACAATATTGCGCCATTGACTTTAGACCAGGTTCTTGTTGGTCAGTGGTGCAGTCTGTGTCTGTTGCCTCAAAATAGCAACGCGCCAACAATGCGCCTGAACACACCTCGTTTTCAGACCAGCATGCCCATGGGTGCACAAATGGGCGCAAATGCATTTGCTATTCAAACAACGTGGCGCAGGATGTGAAAATGATAACTGCGTCGGGCTGAAACTAGCAAAAAACACTTGCGTCGCACCTGGCTCCGCATTGCACCGGGTGTATGATAGGGCCCTAAGTGTGATGCGACCACAACCATTTCTGTCAGGATGAGAGCTGTTCCCAAATTTATTAACCAGGCATTGCTTGGTTTTCTTTACAACCTGCAGTCACGCAAAGCACTAGAATCCCTACGGAGTGGTCAGCCATTACCTCAATGGTGTGTCTTAACGACCGCATACCGATCAATGGGAAAATGGTAAACCAGTGAATGAGAAAAATTGACAAACCATGTATCAAGCAGTGCTCCTTTTTCAAGAGCACCAAAAATAGACTTGTAGCAATGCAGAACACAGTCTTTCAGTAGCTCGTTTATAAAAAGGTTATCGACTATTATCACACACTTCATTAGACATGTGAGAACCATTAGAAAACACTTGCCGTGAGCAGCTAGTCACGGCCACCATAATGGCCCTGAAATAGAGAAAAAACTCTTCAGAGTTACAAAAGGAGGGTTTATTTGACTTCCAAAGCATCTCATAGTGGTTCAGGGCACGCCAGGGCAGTGCATTAGCAGAGCTTCAAAAAGCTGCACCAGAATCGCATTGTTTCAAATGGGGATTAACACTCCCTCCGGTTGTTTATTGACCTGTGACTCAGATGAAGACTAATCCTTTGTACAATTACAAAAGTGAGTCTGTGCACAGCTCAGAGTAATTGCATGTCCTTGGTCCATCTTTGCACCATTAAGAGCAGCAGTTCATATTGCAGCTCCAGCCATCCACATTTCATTTTGTGTTAATCTTCATTTGACGTAGAACGCAGTGATGCCTACACGACATCCTGAAGAAGTGGTGCATTTGAAATAGTCAAACCCTTCACTTAGAAAGAGCAAATATGTGTTACATATGTAACCGTGCATTAAAATGCACAATCATAAATATTTTAACGGTCCATTAAAATGTTATCCTTTTGATTTGCACTAGGCTGTCACTAGTGAGAAAACTTTTCCAGGACACTGAACAAGGTTCAGGGACTGGCAACTGAAACGGTGCTACAGTTCAGTCTGTGATCTATGAACCTCTCTCTAAACAGACACATCGTGTCACCACTGGACTTGAAAACTGTTCTGTACAACCTGCCCAAAAATACGTCTTACAAGTTCGAGACCCAACATTTGATTTAGTATCATTATGCCTCAACTGGTTGCAACCATTATAGTGGCAAGTTATAACTGACAAATTGTTTACAAATAATTTAACACATTAAAAAACAATTTTATAATTGTTACAGTCAGATGAAGAACATAAAATGGATCTAGCCACGTCATCTGAAATATTTTCCAGATTAGTGTATATACTACTGTTCAAAAGATTGCAAATTGAAATATCAAATTCTGCAAATGTGTTAACGATATTACATCAAACATATTACATTTATTTTAATAATCTTAACAATGAATAATATGAATCAAATTAAGGGATAGTTCACCTAAAAATGAAAATTCTGTCATTAATTACTAACCCGCATGTCGTTCCAAACCCATAAGATTTCGTTCATCTACAGAAACAAGTGAACAAATGAAGATCTTTTTGATGAAATCTGAGAGCTTCATAAGAGATCATATATCTTATCCATATAAATTGAGTGGTTTAGTTCAAATTTCGTTTTATATGATGAAGATTTAATTTAGGCTTTTATTCACATATAAACATTCATCAACTCACACATCAGTTGCGGTAAACGGAAGCTCATGCATGTTCGCTTGATGTGCGAGAATCAATGAGGTTCATTCTCGTGTTACGCAGAACGTTTGAGCTTCCACAAGAACCAACGAGGTTCATTCTTGAGCTTTTACAAAAGGTTTGTTCTCGCGCATCAACCAAGTTTGGTTGAGCTTCTGTTTATGTTCGCTGATCAATGTTAAAATGTGAATAAAAGACTAAATTATATATGTTCCTTATATAAAGGGATCGAGTCTCCTCAGAAAATTCGGACTAAACTGCTCAATTCATATGGATTAGTTTTACGATCTCTTTATGAACTTTTTGAAGCATCAAAGTGGTAGTTGCGTAGCTGTCAACAGAGGGACAGAAAGCTCTCAGATTTCATCAAAAAGATCTTCATTTGTGTTCCGAAGATGAACGAAAGTCTTACAGGTTTGGTAAGACATTAGGGGGAGTAATTAATTGTCATTTTTGGGTGAACTATGCATTTAAGTTTACATGTTTACTTGGCAACTTTTTTTTTCTTTTTTTTCTTCTAAAAAACAAAAACAAATGTCTCTTTCAAATTGTCCTTGGCACCCATTTTGCAGCTCTTGGAACCTCTTTTCTATGAGGCCCTCACAACCTATATACTCCATAGACTAAAATGAGGTAACTGGAGTGGGATTGTACATTTCTATTCCTACTGAGACAGCTACTGTAGGTGTTCCTCCTGTTCATTCTTCATGCACAACATGGACAGCGAAATGACCATTGCTTCATGCTATTCTCACCCTAATCTCACACAGAGACTGATGGCAAGCAGAACAGGATCTACTAAACTTCATGCTACTGTCAGCACACATCTGCTTTCTCAGACGCTTGTCATCAATTCGGTGCACCGTCTCCTGCATCGTTTGAAGGCTAATAGAGTACCACAGCACGTAGCACAATTCGCCACAGGGCAGAACGCGTCATTGCACATATGTGACCATATATTTGTGCTAAAAAAAACTGTAATATATAAAGCAATCCCACTCCACAGATGCACCAAACACACTGCCTTTGATTATAGCACTAGAATGACCGTAAAAATGATGGAGCAAACCAAGCCGATTTGCTCTCAGTCAGAAGTGCAAGTCCTGTTCCCTCAAGCTGCATATTTGTGGAAATGGATTTCTGGCTGGTGAGTGGTGGAGGGAAGGAAGAGGTTTTAGCCCAAAGCAACCACTTATCCATCAGTCTATTACACATCAGATACACACTTACAGCCTGAGCTCACCTGAGGTTTGAATCACTTAATGCTCAGAGACCCTTATTACCTGTTATGGGCGGCGTTTTTAAGCCGCTCACATGGAAGAAAGTTAAACTAACATAAGGGAGGTATATGCGGTAAAATATTCATAATCTGCTCATGTCTACTTGAAAATCTGCATGGATATAAATCCACAACCGTAGAACATAACGGTAGTGATTATATCTAAGGAAGCAGAAATCTTTGTAGAGACCTTTGCAAAACAGTCTAGTTTTGCACCTCATCTAGATGATTCAATAATTCATTCAAATATGAATCATAGAAAGGTCTGTAATGTTAAACACTTTTTTCAGCCGGATGCTCTGAGGAAAAGAAAGCTCATGTTGCACATAGTGCATCAAGTAAAGCAATGCTTTATGGTAAACTAGGAAAATTGAAAGATGCAGGTCAGAAAAATCGACTGTGACCTGTTGTCAAAATTGCTGAATAAAAATGTCACACATGTTTTCAGTAAAACTCTCTGGGTCTAAAATAGAATATTATTTACAAGCATCATATGTTTGAATCGGTGCTTATGAATTTTAAAACTTCTTAATGTTGCACCAAAATAAGTTTGGTTTGGCATAAAGACGGCAAAAAATGCTAAAATAGAAAAAGATTGGGGTTATAATATATATATATATATATTTAAAGAAATGAAGGATATTTACCTTATTAAATATTATACCTTATAATAATTTCAGTATATATATATATATATATATATATATATTCAAATAAATGCTATTCTTTTAAACTTTCTATTCATCAAAACAAATATTACTGTTTTAACAAAATTATTACTCAGCACAACTGTTTTCAACACTGATTATAGTAATAAATGTTTTTGAGCAACAAACCAGCCTATTATAATGATTTCTGAAGGATCATGTGACACTGAAGAAGACTGGAGTAATTATGCTGAAAATTCAGCTTTGATTACAGGCATAAATCAGATTTTAAAATGTATTAAAATAAATATAGTTAATTTAAATAGTAAGAATATTTTACAATATTACTGTATGTTACTGTATTTTTTAACATATAAATGCAGCCTTAGTGAGCACAATAAACTTTTCTTAAAAAATCTTACTGACCATAAATGTTGAACCATAAAATATTATTCCCAAATATGTATGAACTGATTATTATGAATTTTATTAATTTTAACTTCTCACTGTCGCATCAAAAGAAGCCTGCGATATCATATAGATGCGTAATTAAATAGCTTCCATGTTAAAATGTGTTTTTATACTCATAAGTCTCATAAACAATAACTGCAATGTGCATATATAGTAACATACTAAGGTACATCATTGTTCGGCATTGGAAATCTAGTTCTAAGAGACGTTCGCAAATCTCCTGTCCGAGCACCAGCTCTTACACAAGAATCTGCACCATTTTGGTGGAAACGGGGTATAAGTGGTTGGATAATGGTAAAAACCCTACCGTCTCCTGAGTCGTAGGCCAAAATGGAGCGTGCTCTGGTCTGCTTGCCCTCGGTGTTCTTCCCTGAGCAGGTGTTGGAACACAGAGACCAGGAAGTCCAGGGACTGAGCACACAGTCTTTGGGGCAGGACACCTCACACAGGACAGGCATGGGAAGGATGGCATCCCGACACAGCTGCCGGTCCACGTATTCACCTGGAAACAGCAAAACACGGGTCTGTTATAATCTCATGTCCAAAATAAGGATGCCAATGGACTAGCAAACATTATGTGTAAGCTGATATGGAACCAAATGAATATGACAGGTCACACTGTAACAAATTAGAAACCACAATGATAGGGCAAAGTGTAACAAATTTTGTATCCTCAAAAAAAAAAATAAAAAAAATAAAAAGACACCAACAGGTTCCTAAAAGGGAAATTTAATTCATTTGATGCAGTGTTAAATTGTGTGAACATTAATACACGTCACTGTGCATAAATCTAACCACACAAGGAATTCATACAGTGCATGTGATCCACAGCCAAGTGCTGTCAAATCTACTCTATTCAAGACTGTGCACAAAAACACTAAGGAAAACGTACTCCTTTACACATTAACACTCTGCTTAAACAGTAGTATATATGCACAAACAGGGCCGTTGATCAAATTCAAGACTACATTTATAAGGCTGGGCACATCCCCTATCCACCTTATTTTGCAACACAAAAGTAAGCTTTTTTTCAAGTGTGAGATTTCTTATTCTATTCATTAGCCTATAGGTAAATAATTAAGAATAACAAAGTGTTGTAAGTGATAAAACTATTTGCGCTACACACTGGTCTGTTTATGATTATGATAATGAAATAAAAATAACATGATCACAATTAAAAGTTTGCAATATAAAGCAGAATAACAGAGTATAAGTAAAATAACTATAAGCGAATGACAGAAAGAGATGATTCTGAGATGTTTGCAATAACATGAAATTCTAGCCAATTTATCCACTGTAACTGTATCATTAACATTCTGACGTGCTCAAATGAGTACTTGAGAGGATTAAGATTTGTTTCATTAATTAAACAAACAAAACAGAAAACACCAAAAAAATTTGGTTTTCTGAACCAAATCAGAAAAAAAAATACAAAAACAAAGCTAACAAAAATATCACAAACAAAAAACAAACCAAAGCAATGCAAAACAAATATAAAAAACACACAAAAAACACAAAACAAAATACAAAACAAAGCAATGCAAAACAAACATAAAAAAGCACAACCAAACAAAAACAAAAAAACAAAGCAATGCAAAACAAACATAAAAAAGCACAACCAAACAAAAACAAAAAACAAAGCAATGCAAAACAAACATAAAAAAGCACAACCAAAAGCACAAACATAAAAAAAAAAACAAAGCAAAAACGTACTTTTTGAAAAGCAATGCAACAAAGCAATGCAACACAAACATAAAATAGCACAACCAAACAAAAACAAAAAACAAAGCAAGCAAAATTCAAAGAAAACAATCAAAACAAAACAACAAAGCAAACCAAACTAAAAACAAAACCATAATTTGCTCATAGAGGTCATCTGAAAGACCTAGTTTTGGACACCAACCCCTCTGTGGATCGTGCACCGCACCAGCCCCTAAATCGATCGGTGAACCCCACCCTGAAAAAGAGCCCAAAGTGACAGAAAACCCACTGAGTCAGATGACACTGCATGACCCCATGGGACACAACAGATCTATTCTCATCAGCACCAGACAACAGGAATCAATAATTGAGAGAAGAGGGGAGGCACTAGGGAACAATGAGGAGAGAGCGTTGAGACTGGGGGTGGGAAAGAGTTACACATCCTCACACTGCTGGCATTGATACACATCCAAGAGGACGCATTTCACACCAGGAAAAAATCATTACAGTCCATTACAAACATTCATTTGCTTTTCAGAGGTTTAATTTGAAAAACAAGACAAAGAGGATCTTAATACACTAAAATACACCAACTTGGCTGAGTCCAAAAAAATAATAATAACCTCACAACCACATATTTATAGAGCATACAATATCCATGTTAAGCTGATAGCTGTGTTTTTAAACAAAGTAACCAGTCTAAGCTGATCATTAGCTAAAAATAAAAATAAAAAAATAATAAAAAAAATAATAAAATAAAATAAAATAAAATAAAATAAAATAAAATAAAATAAAATAAAATAAAATAAAATCCTACACACAAGGCACTCCTCACAAATCCTTCAGACTCGAGGAAAAACAAATCAACTGTCCTCATGAATAACTCAATGAGAACATGCTGGGGGAAACGTAATATCAGCTGTACGTCTAGCCCTTATACATCTCAGATGTGTTAAACCTCACCTGCGTCTGACTGTCCCCTGATGGAAAAGAACCAGACAGCATCTGACATTTCGTCTATTGAGCGCTGTCACATTGTGATGAGGCTGCACACTACTCTTCTCAAAGTTAATGAGGGAGAGAGGGAGTTCAGCTAAATGCAGACTGACTCTAACAGAGTTAATTTCACTTATACAGGCGCCTCTGCGCCGGTGCCAGAACAACATATTCACCATCTACCCGTCTGCGAGGCAGGACAAAGAAAGAGGTGACCTTGAACAAATCATATTATTCCTCACTAGAGCAAGGTATCTGGACTTAAATGGGTCAACATGTTGCAGCAAGCCTGTGGCTAGGGAGGAACAGAGTAATGGCCTTTGTTTCTTACAGTTTTTGGATTCTGCACTCTCTATAGTGCATTCAAATACTATTTATTCATTTGGGTGTAAGGATATAATTGGATGAAAATGGATACTTTCTGAATTTACAGGTCATGTGATCTAACAGTTTTCGTATTTGTCTATTTCACATTAAAAGGTATTACATTAAAACTCTTACATTGTATATGTTGGTCATTTATTGTTATAAATGTACAGTAATGGCAGAGAATAGGCAATATTAAAGACAGTGTCCGCCCAATTTTTCAGCGGCATTGGTTCCAGAAGAATTTTCCATTTATTTCTCCCATAGGGATTTAAATATATATTATACATATATTATTATAGGAATGCTTGTTTCGACTCTCTGATTTGTGGAATTTTCTGTACAGCATCATGGGTAATGTAGTTTTTCACCACAAATTCCACTGTTAAACACAACTGTTATAAAACTAAGTTGAAATAATGTGGGCTGACGCATTTAACATCAGCAAATAACACTGAATATCCTCGTAAGGTTATCTTTAGTTTTTACTTCCGGAACTCGACTGTTGCACTCAAAAACTTCACCCAAAAATGAAAATTCATAAATAATTTATTCAGCCTCATGTCATTCCAAACCTATATGACTTTCTTCATTTTGTGAAACACAGAAGAAGATATTTTAGCCATATAATGAAAGTCAGTGGGGTCTGTTGTTGTTTTGTTCAGTAGAAACATCCTTAAAATTTTCTTCTTTTTTTCATTTACAGAAGAAAGAAAGCCATACAGGTTTGGAATGAGATATTTGGTATGTTAATTAAGGCATTTGGGTCCCCAGACAAAATCTGACCCACAAACGGCAGCCCAAATCATTAAATTACCATATCAATGACAAAATCAGCAGTGCTTTGCATCATATTTATACATGCCGGACCACTTTGACCCACATATACAGTATATTTAAGAGGAGAAAAGTTAGCTATGCATTTTAGGGTTAATACAGGGTGATCAGTTTCTTTAGTTAATAAATTAATCATCAAACTGTTTAATTAATATACAGGCAGCTACAGCTATAGAATCAGACCGCTATACTGTACAAAGTACAGTGGTTCCACATGGCATGTTAAGGAAGGTCTCAGGGTAACTGTCTAGGCGATGAGGTTCGTATGAAGGCCCGGTGGGGGGTGTCAGTCATCGCCGTGGTGACAGCTGAGGCACAGACAGTATGACACCTTCAGTTGGTGTGAATGGGATGCTGATTATGAGCCTTGCAAAACTGATTGAGTTACACACACACACACATGCACACCGCCTCTCTCGCTCTCTTTCTCTCTCCCCCGAGTCCTCATTAGCGATGTGAATGCTGAGGTTCTGGAATGTCGCAGTAATTGCCATGTCCGCACACTGAAATTTACTGGAACAAGGAGCGAAATGTGAGGATGTAAAATACAATTACAGCGCGCGCTCATAATTGATTCATTAATGCAAGCCGAGTCGTGTCGCACATCCAGACAAGACATTAACAATAAGGAAAGAAGTCACAGAGTTGCCGGTTGTATTTTAAAAAGTGAATATCCTACTTGTCCCTCATATCCACATTAATTTAAGGTTAATTATTTTTGATAAGCTCACTGAATGAACCTATTTTACTTCCACATGTTGGAGACAGGCTTTCCACTTCATTCCTTAATATTCACTATTATATTAAATGAATTAGATCGGATGAATCAGGTTGGCGGCACTGAATTTTGCTCCCTCATCAACCAGAGAGAAGTGTTCATCCATAAAATCCCATTAAAAAGAAATTGTTAGTACAACATAGCTGGGTCATTTCACTTCTCAAAAATCTATGAAGTTATAGGCTCTGTAAATAATATAGATCAAAACCAAGACAGACGAGAGGTTTTCCAGCTCTGCATAATTAGATATATAAGTGGCTTCGGATAAAAGCTTCTCAAACAATGTAATAACTCTCAAACCAACCTCAAGCAATATTAGATTATGTGTGCTTTATGTTCTTCATGTTTGTTTGTGAATGCTACCATTCAAAAGTCTGGGGTCGATTTTTTATTGTTTTAAAAATAAATCCCATATGCACACCAAGGCTGTATTTATTTGATCAAAAATAAATACAGTTAAAACAGTAGGCTAATACTGTGAAATATAATTACCATTTTAAGTAACTGTTTTCTATTTTAATATATCTTAAAACGTAATTTATTCCTGTAAATAAAAGGCTGAATTTTCAGCATCATTACTCCAGTCTTCAGTGTCACATGATCCTTCAGGAATCATTAATATGCTGATTTGCTGCTCCAGAAACATTGCTTATTATTATCAATGTTCTGTGGAAACTATTACATTTTTTCAGGTTTAAAAGAACAGCATGTGAAATATTTCACATTATCAATATTTTTACTGCATGTCTCTTTTGATCAATTGAATGTCAAAGTGTAAAATCTTACTGACTCAAACTTTTGAACGGTAGTGTATTTGTTTAAAAACATTTACTTGTTTGTTGTTGTAGAATAAAATGTTAACGTTATTTTTCATTTATTTATTTTTTACCTTTTAAAATACTTAAATACTAAGTAATACTTAAATTAAAATAAAATGGTATGGAGATAGTGGAGGATTTTATGGGGGTTGGTATAAAAATATTTTTGAACAATTACATTTTATTAAAGGGGGGGTGAATTACTGTTTCATGCATACTGAGTTTTTTACACTGTTAAAGAGTTGGATTCCCATGCTAAACATGGTCAAAGTTTCAAAAGTTAAGTTGTACGTTTGAAGGAGTATTTTTGTTCCAAAAATTGTCCTTCCGGTTTGTCACAAGTTTCGGAAAGTTTTTTTCGAGTATGGCTCTGTCTTACGTAAGAGAGGGCGGAATTTCCTTATATGGGTCCTAAGGGCACTTCTCCGGTAAGATCGCGGGCGCGCGCGCACTCGTAAAACAGAGCAAGAGAGTGAAAGCAGTTCGCCATCAAAGCGCCCTGCCCGGCTTTTGGGAAGTCAATGTCACCAAAGATGTGTGTTTTTGGTTGCCAGGGCAAGACAACCCTGCACAGATTCCCAAAGAACCCAGCGTTAAGGCACCCGTGGATGGAGTTTGTTTTCCTGAGCATAAACGGAGTTGTGATAGACTGTTGTTCCCTGCATTTCGACGATGATTGTTTTATAAACAAAGCCCAGATCGATGGATTTGCAGATCGTCTAATGCTTAAGGATCGACCAGTCACAATGATAAAGGTTCGCGGTCGTGCGTTGGAACGGTGAGTAAAACTGTTGAACAAATGTCTCTGTGTGTTGTTAGCTCGGCGCGTTAGCACAGCTTTAGCTTCGCCCACACGGCCCGCCCCCAGCCGCTCGTTTTTTTCCGGAAAGACTCGGTACAGCCAATCTTTCAATTAAAAATATAATAAAACAAAAGACTTTTTGGAGATATGAAGGATGCAATATTACTCTATAGGTACTCAAGATTAACAGGAGATTGAGTGAAAATGAGCATTTCACCCCCCCTTTAAAGTGTCCCTATATGTTATGCTTTTTCGAAAATGACCTTTCATGTAGTGTGTAGTATAGATGTTTGTGAAAGTAAAAGGTCTACAAAATTTTAAAGATCAAAGTGCACACCAAATACAGTTATTGTATCCTAAAATAATGAACTGATTCTGAAAGGGTTAGTTCACCCAAAAATGAAAATTCTGTCAGTAATTACTCACCCTCATGTTGTTCCAACCGCGTAAGACCTTCGTTCATCTTCGGAACACAAATTAAGATATTTTTGATGAAATCTGAGAGCTGGATCACTCCTCCACAGGCTTATGGACACTATAACTTGCTGGCCCAGAAAATGTATTAAAGACATCGTTAATATAGTCCAAGTGACTCCAGTGGCGTAATCTTAAGTTTATAAAGCGACGAGAAAACTTTTTGTGCGCAAAAACAAAACAAAAATAACGACTTTATATAGTGTTTTTGCGCAGCGCGTCTGTGTTGCACGTCACCACGTAGGCTCACTATTGGGCAACGCTGGTCATGTGTGTGATGCGTGGTGATGTGCAACACAGACGCGCTACGTAAAAACACTATGTGTAAAGACTCGAGGCCCAGAGAGAAGGAAATGAAAAGTTTTGTACGTTTTTGTTTGTTTTTGCGCACAAAAAGTATTCAAGTCAAGTCAAGTCAAGTCAACTTTATTTATATAGCGCTTTTCACAATACAGATTGTATCAAAGCAGCTTCAAAGTATTAAATAAATTAGTACATCAGTGTTTGTTTCTGGTGTAAAACATCCACGTTTGGTAATGCTGATCAATAGCACTGTTGAATCGATTAATCAAATTAAGTATCCCCAACTGAGCAAGCCAAAGGCAACAGTGGCAAGGAACCGAAAAACTCCATCAGGTGACCTAATGGAGAAAGTCGGGGGCCAGTTCTCCTCTGGCGTTTATTCTCGTCGTTTTATAAACTTAAGATTGAGCCACTGGAGTCACTTGGACTATATTAACGATGTCTTTAATACATTTTCTGGGCCAGCAAGTTATAGGGCCCTATTTTAACGATCTGAAACGCAAGTGTCAAAGCGCAAAGCGCAAGTAACTTTGTGGGCGGGTCTTGGCGCTGTTGCTATTTTCCCGGCGGGATAAATGACTCTTGCGCCAGGCGCAAATCTAAAATGGGTTGGTCTGAAGAGTTTCATTACTCATAGGTGTGGTTTGGGCGTAACTTGAAATAAACCAATCAGAGCGTCTTCTCACATTCCCTTTAAGAGCAGAGTAGGGGTGGGAGATATTGACAAAAATGAATATCACGATATTTTTTTCCAATATCTCGATATCGATATTCAGACGATATTTTTGCCATCCTTCAAAGAAATGTGTGCAAACTGGCAAAGAAGGTCCAGTTGGTCTTTTGACTTGCTGCATTTTACCTATGTAGGCTATAAAAGAAACAATTAAGGAGCTAACTAAACAGAATCTGAGGAAGCCCCTATCTTTTTCCACTTACAAAAAAAAAAAAAAAAACGGAACTAGGCACCTTTTGCAACAGTGATTATTAAATCAAACAACAATATTGTTGATGATAAATTCAAAGTAAAAAAAAAAAATATTTTCAAAACGCTATAAATCCATCCATTTTTTCCCAAAACGCTATAAATCCATCCATCCCCCCCCCCTTGTCTTTTATTTTTCATGTTTGCATTTATGAGGAAAAAACAATATTACGTGTCAGTTCTCCATTATGGACGCGAGTGCTCTGAAAGCGGCAAAAAGACTAAAGACTTTCAAACTTTCACAGAGACCTCAAAACAAAAAGCACAAAGCCTTTCTTTAAAACGAATTTCGTTTTGTATTAATTGTATCTTAATTTTAATAAATTTTTCATTAACCAATTTCCTGGATTTAATAAATTAAAATTAAATATAAATATAAATATAAATATAAATATAGGCTAGCAATCACAACATAAGGCGCCGGTGCTTGAACTGGAGATTATATAATCATGAACCGAACCGTAGCCTACTCGCCTCACAGGCCTAAAAAATGTGAAATATATTTACAGAAAGCTGGTTCTAAACAAAACCATCCAAAACAAAATAAAACTATGTAGCCTAATAAATGTGCATTTCTCCGTTGCGTTCACAGCCTACTGCGAAGATCGCGAGTCATTATAGCCTATCGTCAACTTCATCTTTGCAGCCGACACAGAAATTAATAAACAATTTAAAATGTCTTATTGCAATATTTTACATATTCATAATCATTACTTTTGGTGGATCTTTGAGGCAGCTTTTTAGGTTTATGGCGTTTTGGAAAAGAGCTCTTCACGTAACGTTTCACCAAGGCGCAGCGGCCCTTCAGCACATAAGAAAAAAAGAAGAGAAAAAGCACGGACTTACTAATTACGAAACTTTGATGTGGTTGAACAGGTGAAACAGTCACAAATTCCTCTGCAACTCAAACCTTCTCAGTACGAGTTATGAAGGAAGAGAACAGCATTACAGTTTTCAGCGCGTCCTCCTCTGATTGCTGTGTTCTGACTGAAAAAGTGCGTGCAGGAGCACATGCGCAAAACGTAGGTTTGTAAAATGTCCTTTTGTAAAATAACATATGATAAAATAAAAATAATTCATATATCATTTTAAAAACGGTTTTGCGCATGTGCTTCTGCGCGCACTATTTCGAATTTACGTATGCGTTTTTGACGACGCGGGACCATGGGCTGGGCCACTCGGAGGTTGCTTCCGCAAATAGTAGCCTACTGCCCTACAGTATTAAAAATCGCTACATATAATTGTTTAGAAGGTTATTGTGTGCGTTATTTGTTTTCTCTTTAACTTCTTTCAGCTCTTTTCATGTTTGGGGGGTCGGATTGTACAAATTATGAAATATTCGATATCCCAATTTTGCATATCGTCTAGACAACAATTTGGATATTATCGTCTAAACGATATATCGCCCACCTCTAGAGCAGACGCGTTTGTTCTAAAGCGGATTCCTATTATAACGGCGGATTTGCCAGGCGCGCACCAGGAGCGGTTCACAGCCAAGGAGAGCAACACTCTCGTCAGGGACGTTGGGGATGGAGAAACCCACCCAAATTAACTTCGGTTAAAAAGGCGTATGATAATCTATCTATCTATCTATCTATCGTAATAATGTATGATTTGCAAAAATGAAAACTGCTGCTTCTGTGTAGATGAGAGAAAATAGCATATGAATAACATGCGCAACGCGCCACTGACTTTAAACTATTTTTTCCTGGTTAGTGGCGCAATTGTTTTTTAAACCTGCAAAATAGCATGAAGGAACGTTTGCGCTGGAACACGCCTCCTTTTTTGCGCTGAACCGCCCAGGGAGCGCAAGTTCATTCCCTAGTTTAGCGACGTGCTTCTGTGGAGGGAAAAGGGCGCTTTGCGCGGGTGCAAAATAGGAATGATACATGCGTTGGTGTACAAAGTCAATTGCGCTGGGTGCAAGATAGGGCCCATAGTGTCTTAGAAGCCTATGGAGGAGTGAGCCAGCACTCAGATTTCATTAAAATATCTTAATTTGTGTTCCGAAGATGAACGAAAGTCAGCATACGGGGTTGGAACAACATTAGGGTGTGTAATTACTGACAGAATTTTCATTTTTGGGTGAACTAACCCTTGAACTTCCGAAATATACTGTCACTAATTCCAGTCTCACTTCCTACATGGGCCATCTGACCAATCAGAGCAGAGCATGCTCTCGGAAAGGAGGGGTTAAAAGAGACTTAATTCTTTATTGAAGTGTTTTAGACGCTGTGGGAAAAGAGGTGATGCTGCAATGTATATTATCAGAAAATGAAAGTGTTTTTTGATCTTGGATGCATGTAAACCTATTGCAGGAGACCTATTGCAAAACAAAATCAGGAACCTTTAAAATAGCATAATGGGGCACTTTAACAAAATGCACATTATAAAAAAATCAGACGTTAAAGCAAAAACGTTTTACAACCATCCCCGGTGTCCTCTCTTTCAGTATATTGAGGCATCAGTGTCAGCTATTGGTCACAGATCCAGGCATGTACTTGTCCCCAGGTAAACGGTATTTTTCTCTGATCTCACAGATGGTGCTGGTGTTGGTTTCCCTAGCTTCTTTGTACACAGTCAAGCCAATAACATCCAAAAGCTATTGGATAGTTTCGTGCCTGTGGGATGGTTAGACGGTAGACCGCCTCGGCACATGTGGCTTTGTGTTTAGAAGACTAAAAGGCAGCAGTGCCACTTCTGATTGCTCTGAATTTCCCCTCTGGCCACTCTAACAATAGAGAAGTCCTACCAGCCGCCTGTGCAAAAACAGCAATTACAGCATTGGGCATGAGTCCAGAACATAAGCCCTATGGACAGAGTTCAAGAATGGACCCAGCTGTACGAGAACAAAACAATCTGGGTTTGTTGCTGCATACGACACAGTGCACGCCTGGGCATGACCCTTAAATAGAAAATCTATTCAGGCGAAGATTTTTAATTAGCTTGAATAATTATGAAGGATGGAATCAGGACCATGAAGGTGTACGTATCACTTACTGTCACTGTTGATGCACTGTACTTGTGGGTTCTGGGTTCCCGGTCCGCATACTTTGTCATTGTCAGGCACACACTCCTCCAGCTTCACCAGCAGCCAATCATAGCAACTGGGTTCCTCACAGGGAATTGCCTCAGTCAGGTGCGGGCAATTCCCTGTTCCACCTGTGGGCTCATTTATGATCCTTCTTTTCCTCAGTTTGAAACCTGTTGAACAACATAGATGACACTCAAAGTCATTCTTGAATAAGTTGACTTGACATGATTTAGTGAACAGTGTAAGTAATTAATTTGTAGATGTTTATCAATTCAAATGACTCATAATATGCAGTTTGCTTGCTGCTGTTTCTTGCAAATTCAACAAGCTTTCACTTTCACATAATTCCAAATATATTTGCCATTACAGGGAATTATTAAAGATAATATTATATAGAACAATTTATACATGAGCATTCAAAAATATGGTGTCAGACTTTTTTATTATTATAATAATACTTTTATTCAGCAAGGGCACATTAAATTTTGTGATGAATGGTGTTTTGAACTTTCAATTAATCAAAGAATTCTAAAGAATTATGGTTTCCACAAAAATAACTGTGTTCAACATTGATAATAAGAAATGTTTCTTGAACATCAAATTAGAGTGATTTCTGAAGGATCATGAGACACCGAAGACTGGTAATGATGCTGAAAATTCACCTTAGCCATCACAGGAATGAATGACAAAAAAGTTATTTTAAATTGTAATAATGTTTTACAATATTACAGTTTTTTTTAAATAAAACATATGCAGCCCTGGTGAAAATCAATCAACAGACTTCTTACAAAAACAAATCTTACCGACCCCAAATTTTTGTATTTGTAGTCTATATATAATTTTTTTTATAACAATCTTTAAGGAAAATTAAATGAAATGAAACTAGGGCGCAATTTGTGGGCCGAGGAATTTTCCTCTTGATGTTCACTGCTAGTCGAAACCAACTCACCACTTCAACCCAACTAATCAACTAGTTGGTGCAACCCCTTGTGTTAACCCTCTTAACAGTCACAGTGTGTTATTGCGCAATCACCCTAATATTACATATTATTATTACCCAATACTATAATAAACATATTGGCCCATTAAGTGCACAAGATGACATAAATTACTGGAGCAGCTTATCATAATGAATATTATTATTCTTCCCTTCATTATGATTGCTTTTCTCCAAAGGGACTAATGCACGCAGCAATCCATTAATACAGAAGAAGCTTTGACGCCAGGGGTATTCCCATTCAAGGGCAGGGAAAGGGCTCCAGAGGAATAAAAAAAAAAAAGGGGGGGGGGGGGGACCTTGGACTGGACTCATGACCAGGCCAAGGTCACCTACATGTACCCTGCCATCGCCCTCCCCTCTCTGTCGCTGGTCCCTTGCCTATGGTTTAATCCACATTGCTGTCTGGGGCCGATAAGGTAATATGGGAGAGGGGGGCCTTTAGGAGAAAGCTGGAGATGCCAGTGTTGTCCCTTTCTCTGATTACTTCTGTCCTGCTCTCTCCTTCTGGCTTTTATTTAATCAGAAGGTCAGTGTAGAGCTCATTGATGGCGTGTAAGAGGATTGTATCACATTCTGTCAGTCAGCCCGGAGGTGTCTGATGGCGTATGCTGCCTCTGTCTCTTTATCAGACAAAAGCAGGATACTGAGTTTCATATGAGCCCCTGGTAATCAAAAAAAGACAATAGGCACAGCCATACAAAAAAATCGCATGGGTCATCATCACGTCTAATGTGTACACTGACATATTATTTGGGGCTTTAGGTTGAGATGTCACAGGTAATTCATACTTTATCTCCCATCAGGCTTATTTTTGCAACTTGTTCAGGCTATTACAAAGATTACAGCTATGTTAAAAAAGAACAGTCCCACGGTTATAACAGCATCAATCAACATTCATCACTTTGTAAAAGGAAAGACAGCATTGGATTTGGTAGCTGTGCGACATCACACCAAAGAATTTGGTTAAAATTTAATTCCAAAATGTGATTTGACAATATTTTAAATAATGTTATATTATACGTTATACTTTATTTTATAGAGAAGCAAATCGAAAACAATGATATTAACCCTAAATTAAACCCTATTTCTGTATTAAACAAGTGATATTAAAAGTTTAAAAGTTATTAAAGTTTGACAAATTATATATATATATATATATATATATATATATATATATATATATATATATATATATATATATATATATATATATATATATATATATATATATATATATATATATATATATATACACAGACCCTTTCCAAAAAATTAGAATATCATGGAAAAGTTTATTTATTTCCATAATTCCATTCAAAACGTTAAACTTCCATAGATTATAGATTCAGGGCCCACAACTTAAACGATTTCAAGTATTTAGTAGTTAATTTGTACATAATTTGGGCTTCCAGCTCATTTTTTTTTTTTTTTTTTTTCAGGATTTCAAAAAATTAGAATATTACATGAAATCACACAGTAATTACACAGTGATACCATGGTCATTGAACCAGGTTTTGGTTCTTTTGGCAGTGTGGGCAGGTGCAAATCCTGCTGGAAAATGAAGGAAGCATGAAGTGCTCTGAAAATGTCCTGGTAGACGGCTGCGTTGACTCTGGATGTAATAAAGCACAGTGGACCAAAGTCCTCTTTTCTGATGAGAGCAAATTTTGCATCTCATTTGGAAACCAAGGTCCCAGAGTCTGGAGGAAGAATGGAGAGGCACACAATCCAAGATGCTTGAAGTCCAGTGTGAAGTTTCCACAGTCTGTGTTGGTTTGGGGAGCCATGTCATCGGCTGGTGTTGGTCCACTGTGCTGTCCACTCAACGCAGCGTCTACCAGGACATTTTCAGAGCACTTCATGCTTCCTTCATTTTTCAGCAGGATTTGCACCTGCCCACACTGCCAAAAGAACCAAAACCTGGTTCAATGACCATGGTATTACTGTTTAATTACTGTGTGATTTCATGTAATATTCTAATTTTTTGAAATCCTGTTTTCGTGGGTTTTATGAGCTGGTACAAATAAACAACTAAATACTTGAAATCGTTTAAGTTGTGGGCCCTGAATCTATAATCTATGGAAGTTTAACGTTTTGAATGGAATTATGGAAATAAATAAACTTTTCCATGATATTCTAATATATATATATATAAAAAATACCAAACACACACACACACACACACACACACACCCACACACACACACACACACACACATATATCTGTGCCCTAATCTCCCTGAATAATGAGGTACAAAAAGTGCAGAAGCCTGCCATTACAGCTATATGGCATGAAGTATGGGCATTGGAACTGTGGCATTTGAAAAGAGTGAGTGGAACACAGATTCAGAGAATTCATCATTAAGATGCATGGTGGAGAATTTCCTCCCATCCTATCCTTTTGAGCCGCTTCATTAGGGAAGAGTCAATATGCATTAGTCATGGCACGGGTCGCTGTCCCAGCCATAATTAACGAGAAAAGCAGCCAGCATGCCAGCACCTTTGCTACACCAGTAACAACTGTCAGCAGCATTCGGTAAACCGGCATCCTGTGAATCTAACAGATACGGTTCCTTCTAAAGACCATTTGAAGCTTGTGTTAGTCTCTTTGAAGACATCTAACCCTTGATTTGTTTCTCTCTTTTTCGTGACATGTTTTCTTTTTTCGTGGGTTCCTTTTCTTTGTTGCTTCCTCTACAATGCTCCTGGTTCATAAACCTCAGAGACAATGAATCTTCTACCCCAGTAGGCGGTGATAAGTTTATGGCCCGGATGCTGATGGCGCAGATAGAGGTGAGAGGTGGGGCGGTGTGAGTTATACGTTGAAAGGCTTCCCGTACACAAATCATGTGATTTACAATGAAAGAGGACGTTTTATTGATCTGTTCTGTTTTAGTGAGATTTAGGTGAAATGACTGCTACCCATACAAAACTGTAAAAGATGGACTGGTCCTATAGTTCAAGCTAAGATTGTGCTCACCTTTCTTTGTGGACTGATCCTGGCAGTTTTCAAAGGTGCAGGGCCCCCATGCGCTCCAGGAGGACACCTCACACTCCACAGGACAGGGAATTTGGCAGAGCTGGGTGGTGTTAGGAGAAACGCCCAAACACAGGTCACTGTTGACTGGCCGCGAGGCTGAAGAGACACATAGACGCACATTATTACAGAGTCCGTATAAAAATACAGTAGATGTACCTCATGTGGGAGAAGAATATGCAATATACACACAAGTATATTATTTTCAGGGCTTGACATCAACACCTCATACACCCCATTTCAGCAGTGGGGTGTAACACAGTCACTCCTACTAGACACTTTGGTGGGTTGAATTTTATATATAATTTATACATTTTTCAGTTGTAATCTTTTAAAAAGACATCTGAGATAATAAACTGTGCAATGTAGTGTTGAAAAAAAACATCTATAAATATAGATGTATTTGTATTTGAAAATTTTCACCAGAATACATTCACAATACCAGCTGCGCTTTCTTGCATAATTGTAGTCATTCCCGCAGATTTTGTGCTTGCACCCAAAGTGTGCGCACATAAGCCACATCATTACTAAATTGAGTTCTGTTTTGCTACTTATTGTGCTTAAACAGTCAAATACACACAAAATAATGTCAAAATGGTGAGTATTCACATAAACACAGTCAGTAACACAAAGTGCTAGGTGGCTAACTTTGGAAAACCACTAGCCACAGTGGCTGGTAAGCAATAAAGTTAATGTCAAGACCTGATTATTTCCAAAAAATAGCAAAAAGTCTGAAGATGAATTTCTTGTTTAATTAAGCTAAAGTATACATTTAAATAATATGTATTTTATATACATTACGGATTAAAAAAATTGGGGTCTGTAAGATTTGCAGAAGTCTCATGCTCACCAATTTATTTAATCAAAAATACAGTAAAAATTGTGAAATATTATTACAATTCAAAATAACTTTTTTCTAGTTGAATACAATTTAAAAAGTAATTAATTCTTGTGATGTCAAAGCTTGAATTTTCGGCATCATTATTCCAGTCTTCAGTCACATGGTGCTTCAGAAATCATTCTAACATTTTCTTATTAGTATTGTTGAAAACATTTGTGCTGCTTAATATTTTTTGTGGCAACCATGATGAACCATGATGAATATAAAACTCAAATTAGAACATGAAGAGATGACATGATGAACATCATTCTCATAAGTGTTTCTGATTGTACATGTTTTGCTAGATATCTCCCAAGACCCTTTTTGTCCTTGTTTTCTTTTTATCAGTAACAAGCACTCAGTGTAAGTGTGTGTGCAGCTCCGAGCCATAGGTGACTTTCTGCAAGGTCAGTGCATCAACACATCTGCCGTCGATACCCTTTGACGGATCTTCTCTTCATTCACATGCAAATTGCTTCGTGTCCAAAAGGTGTTCGCTTTGCGCTTTGAGCCATTTCTAAAATCATTTGGTTAATACATGTGTGTATGTAGGTTTTCAGTGTAAGCTAAATGATTGATTGCATGGCCAGTTGTGGAGTCATTAATGATTTATATGAGCTTTTTTTTGAACAGAAATTAAAAAGGGTTTTGCGAAGTGCTCCGCTGGGACAAACATCCTTTGAAACGCTCAATTTAGCGAGCTGAATTTACTTCCAAAAGTGACACAAAAAAAAAAGCTGTCAAATTGACTAAACTGATTGGCCAAAAATGTCAAATTGACTTGCAAATGCAAGTTCCCTTATTCCCACAAACACACTTGTCTCTATGCTCTTTGTATTTGTTTGTGATTTGATGTGATTGTGCTGTTGAGGTATTGAAGTGGGTAAAAACCTGTCTGACTCCCAGTCCCTGTTAACCTAGTCTGATTAATGACCCTCTCCTTGTAGGTTGACCTTGTTCAGGTGGCATAATGCTCACTTGGAGGCCAGATGGTCTGCTGTTTGCCCACCCAGGGTTTCCACGACCTAATTATGGCACAAGTATCCCATCAGTCCCTCTGTCCGTCTGACAGCCACCAACACATTCACCTGCTTGCATCACCATCATCATCATCATCATCATCATCAATAACTCGGGCCTGCCTGCGGGGCAGTGCTGCATGGATGCTCTGTGAGAAAGCCAAGCCGTTGAATATCTCATAAAGATCCACGACGGGGTGCGACATTGATTATATTCCATAGAGCGACACGGCCGAGCCGAAACGAATGAACACTGTTGTTGTGTTCTGCTCTCTGTGACTGAGATGTGTTAATGGATAAAGATCGTGACAGCAGCTGCTTTCCCCTGTTTTCTAAATGTCTGAAGCCACCCGCGGGGAGAGGAAATCAAGCACAGCTTCCCCAGGCCCAAGCAGCCGAGCAGGAAGCCGGATGGGAGAGAGGAAGACAACAAGCTGCTTTTGATATGTAAAATGCATACTTTTGTGTTCATTCCGGCATTCATTACATGGGTTTAGGAATCCATAATCCCAAAATGATTGAAAATGAATTCGGAACGCAAACAATGCTTTCATATTCATGGGGACAATATATTTCACAACTGGCTACTGGCAAAACAAAACATGAAAATGAAAAATAACAGGTTAGGAGGGACTGATATGAATTCAGAGGCTTTCACCTATGCATAGGTGCATCTCCTGCTTTCATTTCCACTTCCTCGAAATTACGTTTAATATGTGTTAGCACCGTCAGACACAAAAATAATGTGAAATATTCATTATTAATACAAACAAATCTAATGTTCATATTAAAATGCATTTTCAAACTGTTTAGACCCACATTAAATGAAGGAATCTATCTAAAAATCCTGAATAATTTCTCTATAATTTCAAGTCAAGTCAAGTCAAGTTTATTTATATAGCGCTTTTCACAACACAGGTTGTATCAAAGCAGCTTCACAGTAATAAATTAGAACAATACATCAATGTTTGTTTCTAGTGGAACGTCTACGTTCGGTAATGCTGATCAATAGTATCGTTGATTGATTAATTCAATTAAATATCCCCAAATATCCCCAACTGAGCAAGCCTAAGGCAACAGTGGCAAGGAACCGAAAAACTCCATCAGGTGACCTAATGGAGAAAAAAAAAAACCTTGGGAGAACCCGGGCTCAGTCGGGGGCCAGTTCTCCTCTGGCGTTTATGAACTAGAGGTCGGATTTAACTGTAGGATTAAAAGTATTATATGAATGCCTGGCTGAAGAGATGCGTCTTTAATCTAGTTTTAAACTGGGAGAGCGAGTCTGAGCAACGAACAGTATCCGGAAGACTATTCCAGAGTTTTGGTGCTAAATGTGAAAATGCTCTCCCTCCTTTGGTGGATCTGGATATCCTAGGTATGACCAAAAGCCTCGAATTTAGTGACCTTAAAGAGCGCGATGGATTATAGGGCGATAGAAGATCGGTTAAATAGACTGGAGCTAAGCCGTTTAGGGCTTTATAAGTCAGTAGCAATACCTTGTAATTAATACGGGACTTTATAGGTAACCAATGTAGGGATGATAAAATCGGTGTTATATGATCATATTTTCTTGATCTAGTTAGAACTCTAGCGGCGGCATTTTGGACTAACTGTAGCTTGTTTATTAAGGATGCAGGACAACCGGCTAATAACGCATTACAGTAATCTAGTCTCGAGGTCATGAATGCATGAACTAACTTTTCTGCGTCAGAAACTGATAGCATATTACGTAGCTTAGCAATGTTTCTAAGGTGGAAAAAGGCTGTTCTTGTAACATATGAAATATGATTTTCAAAAGACAGGTTGCAGTCTAATATAACACCCAGGTCTTTTACTGTAGAGGATGAAGTAACAGGACATCCTACTATGTTAAAGTTGTATTGTGAGAGGTTTTGTGGGTGGTTTTTTGAACCGATAAGTAGTACCTCTGTCTTGTCTGGATTTAATAAAAGAAAATTATGCGTCATCCAATCTTTTATATCTTTAACACACTCTGTCAATTTGGATAATTTAGCGTTTTCATCTGGCCGTGATGAAATATAGATTTGAGTGTCATCAGCATAACAATGGAAACTAATTCCATGTTTCCTTATAATATTTCCAAGTGGTAGCATATATATTGAGAATAATAGAGGGCCTAACACAGATCCCTGCGGCACTCCATAGTTTACTGGAGTTATGAAAGATTTTTCTCCATTTAAATAAACAAAATGGTAGCGGTCAGATAAATACGATCTAAACCAGCTTAATGCTTGTCCTTGAACACCAGTATAATTTTGTAGTCGATCTAAGAGTATTGTATGATCTATAGTATCGAACGCAGCACTAAGATCAAGTAAAACTAATATTGAGATACAGCCTTGGTCAGAAGCTAAAAGTAAATCATTTGTGATTTTAACGAGCGCAGTTTCAGTGCTATGATGCGGCCTGAATCCAGACTGAAACTTTTCATAGGTGTCATTTTCTTGTAAGAAAGAGCCCAGTTGAGCGGACACAACTTTTTCTAGTATTTTAGACATAAAACGTAGATTTGAAATGGGTCTATAATTTACTAGATTATTCGGATCTAATTGTGGTTTCTTAATGAGAGGTTTTATAACTGCCAGTTTAAATGTTCTTGGAACATGACCTAAAGATAAAGACGAGTTAATAATATTGAGGAGAGGCTCTTCCACTACAGGTAACACTTCTTTCAATAGTTTAGTTGGTATGGGATCTAATAAACATGTTGTTGTTTTAGAGGAAATGATAAATTTATTTAACTCTTTTTGTTCTATAGTTGAAAAGCACTGTAATTGTTCTTGCGGCGTGATAATTGAGGCTGAATTATAAGGCGCGATTGAGGATTGAACGTTTACAATTGTGGTTCTGATGTTTTCTATTTTCTCAGTGAAGAACTTCATGAAATCATTACTACTAAACTGTAATGGAATACTTTGTTCAGGAGACATCTGTTTATTTGTTAGTCTCGCCACAGTGTTAAATAAGAACTTAGGATTGTTATGGTTGTTTTCTATTAGTTTGCGTAGATGCTCAGCCCTGGCCGCTTTTAGGGCCTTTTTATAACGTGACATACTGTCTTTCCATGCGATTCTAAAGACCTCTAAGTTGGTTTGTTTCCATTTACGCTCTAAATTACGGGTTTCTCTCTTTAGAACACGCGTAGTACTGTTGTACCATGGTGCTTTACTTTTCTCTCTGACCTTTTTTAATCTAATGGGCGCAACAATATCCAATGATCCAGAGAGAATGGTGCTCATAGTGCTAGTTAATTCCTCAAGTTCATCTGTTTGTTTGGGTTCACTGAGCAGCTGAGACAGATCCGATAAGCTGTTTGAAAAATTATCTATGGTGGATGGAAGGATTGTTCTGCCTAATCGATAACGCGGCGCAGCATGATATATTACAGGAGTACGTAATATGCAAGTTACCATGTAATGGTCAGTGACATCGTCACTTTGTGGAATGATATCTATATCGGTTGGATCGGTTCCATGTGATATAATTAAATCGAGTGTATGATTAAATCGATGAGTCGGTCCGGTAATGTTTTGCTTGACCCCAAAGGAGTTTAATAAATCTGTAAACGCAGCCCCTAACGCATCATTTTGATTATCTACATGGATATTAAAGTCTCCAACAATTAATGCTTTATCGAAGTTAACTAATAGGTCTGAGAGAAAATCTGCAAACTCTTTTAGGAAATCAGCGTAAGGCCCAGGCGGTCTATATACGGTAGCCAAGGCTAGAGATAATAGGGATGTTTTTCGAACATCTAAGAGCGTAACATTTAGTACAAGTACTTCAAATGAAATAAACTTATAACCCGTTTTCTGAGTAACATTGAGAAAATCTCTATAGATTGTTGCAACACCGCCGCCACGACCATTCAGACGGGGCTCGTGCTTATAGGAGTATCCTGATGGAGTAGACTCATTTAAACCGAAATAATCATTTGGTTTAAGCCAGGTTTCAGTAAGGCAAAGTACATCGAAGCTATTATCTGTGACTATTTCATTTACAATAACTGCCTTAGGTGTGAGTGATCTAATGTTTAGAAGACCTAGCTTTAAAAATTGTTTTTGATTACCAATAGCAACATTTTCTGGTTTAATAACAATTAGATTTTTTCTAGATCCTGCAGTAGATTTATGATTTGATCTCACTAAACGAGGAATAGACACAGTTTCTATGCAATGTTCTACACTATTTATATCAGTTAAATTGGTGCAGCAGAGACTATGATTTGGACTTTTGTTTACTAGTCAAAAGGTATTTAACATTTTGGAGATGTTATCTGACAGAAGATCCGATCCGAATCTGCTTGGGTGTAAGCCATCAGCACGGTAAAGCCTAGGACGCTCCCAAAACAGATTCCAATTATTTACAAAGAGAAGTTTCTGCTCATTGCACCATGACATTAACCATTCATTAAGCGCAAATAATCTACTAAACTTTTCATGACCTAGTCGATACGTGGGAAGCGGTCCTGACACAATAATCGTTATATCAGGCGATGTGCTGCGTACCGTATCGATCAGATTCCTGAAGTCTTTCTTCAAAACCTCCGTTTGGCGCAGTCTGATGTCGGCCCCTCCCGCGTGCAGGACAACGGTTCCGACGCGCTCGTTCAGAATCTCGGGAACGTGAGCAGCGATTTCAGAAACACGAGCACCAGGAAAGCAGTGACTATGCACCTTACTTTTATTTAACGTAGCGTGTACGTGTCGAACGATGGAATCGCCGATGATCACAGCATCGCGTTCTGTTTTTTTGTGTTCATTTGTCCGGTTTTGTGTGGATATCTCGAAAACCGGGAGGGTCGGAGAGAGTTTTCTTGGTCTAGACCTGACTCGCGACTTCCGCTGCGGAAAAATCCAGGCTTCGTGATGGCATGTTGGAGCCGGAGTGAACGAGACCATGGCTGATCGCGACCTCGACGTTCGGGACCGATGTTGAGGAACGCACGGAGTAGACGAGGTCGGAGTCAGCGGGTTAGTAACATTAATCTCTGATTTGTGTGCCTCGGCACGTGATGTTTCGAGAGCCAAACGCCGGTCTATCAGCTCGGCTTTTCTTACTAAAAGGTCGTGGATCTGTTTCTCAACAGCTTCCAGCTCAGACTGCACCGCGTGCAGCTCAAATGTGTCCTCACCTGCACCAAAAGGTAGACTACTTACATTTGATATATTCGCCATTTTAACAGATGGACAGTAAGTTAAGTTAGCAACGACGCTACCAGTGGTGCTATCAATATTAATACTAATTTATGGCTTAAGTCTTGGATATAATCCGTCTTTTCAGTGGTACGGGTGTAGAGTAGACGCACGATAGGCGAAAAAATGTTTGTTTGTAACTTAAATGAGTGCGGAGAAGACGCGTTCAGCCGTGATCCACGGACGTAACCTATAAGAGTATCCAGCGTTGGATCACTAGGCTTGAGACGCGTCTACTCAACAATCCGCGTTATAACTATGAGGTGAGGAAAAGTAGAAAATGTTCGTTGTAAGTGAGTTTAAAGAGAAATCAAGAATTATAAATCAATCGATGGAGCTCCAAAGACAACAACGCGCTCAGACGCGACGCATGCGCATTCGAAACAGGAAGTTCAAAATAACGTATAATTTGTGTGATTTAGTTGAAAAACTTAAATTTATATATGAAGAGTTCAGATGCAAAAGCCTCTATAAGTGCCACCTGAAATTTTCTTCAAGAATGATCATTTTTATCAAGCTTGTATATTTCAGTTCAGTAATTTCACTTAAATGACAATGAAAATTAGCTATTAATTGTCATTTAAGGGAAATTACTGAACTTAAATATACAAGCTTGATAAAAAATGATCATTCTAGAAGAAATTTTCAGGTGGCACATAGAGGCTTTTGCATCTGAACTCTTCATATATTGGTTCTTGCAATTGGTTCTCACGTCAAGCCAACATGTTTGAGCTTCCGTTTATCACAACTGATGTGAGTCAGTGAGTGTTTGATTGTAAAAGCTTTAAATTCAATCTGTTCAGCATATGGTTTCGGGAAACACCAAGTTGTTAAACTATGCTCGTAATGATGGAACTTGTGACCATAATGGCTAACAGTGCCTTTGGGAAACACACCCCAGAATAGGTGAGCGAGGTAAATAGCAGGTGGAATATTGAAATATGAAGAGAACACCTTAAGGATGAAGAGTGACTTTGACATAATCTGATTTTACAAATGTTGTCATGAATATCTGATGGTGTTGACAAAGAGAGACACAGCTGTGAAATAGTATATTTATAAAATTAAACTCTTTCTAATGTTACAGCATAATGTTTTTATATGTGTCTGTCTTAAGCTTAATATATATGTTTTAATCTATATAAATTAAGGGTGGAGTAAGGAATCAAATTCCTCATTGTAAATTTCTGTAAATAAACTAATGATGATTCATTTCAAAGTGGACATGTTACTGCTTTAAAAACTAATGGCAGGTAAAGTTGTGGGACATGGCTCAAGTATCAAAGGTTCCTATGTACTGGCATCACACATTGCACTGGAATAGCCAGGGTGCAGACACACATGGTTGTCCAATTTCTACACAGGATTTAGCTATGATCCCTGGAACTGAATGACCAGATTAAATCTGCTTAAAGCACACGGTGTCTGTCCTTGAGTAAACCACCACTCCTGATGCTCTCATTTTCTGGCATTAATGTATATAAATACCTGAGAACAATTCCAATGGCCCAGTGGCAAATCACTAGGAAATGTCCAATCATGTGGAGTTTGGAATTAAATCCTCTCAAATCTGTCTGCAATTCCCAGAAGGGAAAAGTGCCTGATTGATTCTTCATTGATTAAAAGGAAACCAGGTAAATGATTAAATAAAGTAGGGCTGACAATCAATTCAAATATAAACTAAATTAATTATGTGATACGCAGATTCATAATCAAATTAATTGCAATTAATTGCATATTTATCAATATTTGCTGAGAAGGATGATGGGTAAAACAAAGAAAAGAGCACGAGGCAGAGCTGGCCAAGGTGTGGAAGAGCTTGAAGGGTGTATATGTGTGTGTGTGTAATGGTATTGTGTATGTGTGAGAGGCAGTGCAGATGTTCTTGCACTGTTCCTTTTCTTTCTCTCACACAGTTCTTCCATCTGTCACCATGTTCCTCGTCAGCGCGCCAGGCCTGACGCCTCCCCCAGGAAGCTGCAGTCAGTGCCATGTGCCTCTCTTTAGGCCACTTTACGGATGGGATTCCAGCACTGTCTGAGAAAACTTCCTCGCAGGCAGGAGGGCTGGAAATCAAGGTCCTGATTCACCAAGATCCACAACAAAAAGATCTTATGCAATCTAATGAATTGCTTGAGCACTTTCTGGAAAAAATGAGCAAATATCCTCAAGTGCGAAAATGAGTAACTAGCCCCAAGTGTGAATAGGTTAATCAGATCTATATTTAAAAAGATAATTTTGCATGTCGTAATATTTAAATGCGGTTCACTTGCTGTTCTTACTAAATATTTTCAATGTGGTGATTTATATTACGTATACACTACAGTTCTAAAGTTTAGGGTAAGATTTTTTTAAACATAAAAATGCTGTTTTTTAGCAAGGATTAATTAAAGTTATAATTTCAAGACTTTTACTAGCCTAGAAATCTAGACGCACCCTAGCGGCAGCAACATGTATTTTGCAGCCAGGGTAGTCTAGCAACTCTCCGTTGACTTTCGTGCTGGAAAACCCTAAATTGGTCAGGCCAATCACATCTTGTATAGAGTAGGCGGGGCGGGCTTAACATAATGACGACAGAGTTGCGACGGTTCCCTGCTACTTGAAAACAAAGAATGATGGCTGCTGCTGGAGAACAGTCTTTTGAATCGGCTTTGTCCGCGACTCTGGAGGACTTGGACTTAAGTTTTTCTTTGAGAAAAGAGCAAAGAACGGCACTTAAGTCATTCTTAAAAAAGGAAGATGTGTTCGTAGTTTTGCTGGCCAGATTCAAAAGTTGAATCTATCAACTAACGTTAGCTCCGCTGACCGCTGTTGGGAAAACGCTCTGGTTGGTTGAAGCGCTGTCCTATTGCGTGCAGAGGGAATTTGAAAGACAGCCGTTTATCCCGCCCCTCGGATTGAGCCGTGTCTATGGTGAGTTGCCAGACCAAACATCTTGATGTAGGTCTGGCTTGCCAGGCTAGACTTTTACATTAATTAACATACAAAATAATTTGATGCTGTTCTGGGGAAAAAAGTATAATGGTTTCCACAAAAATATTAAGCCACACAACTGTGTCACGGTTCATAAATCCATTGTCTTCTTCTTGTCTCGTGCTCTGTTGTCATGTGTGTGTTGTGCTTTAATTGTGTGGGCGGGTCGTCTGATCAGTGATCATCAACAATTAGCTCATCACTCCCGTCACCAGCTGCAGCTCATCTCATCACCCCATAAATACTCACCACTTTCTCATTTCCCCTGTCAGATCGTTGTATGTGGTTCCCGGTTGTGTTCCCAGTCTTCGTGTCGAGTTTGTGCCTACCTTGTTCCTGTTCTGTTCGTGTTCCTTTGGATTCTGGATTATTCGTCACCTGGGAGACTCACCGCACCACTTCACCGTCTGCACTGGATCATCTGACCATCGGGGTCCCTGCGTTGCCATCCTGTGTCCCAGCTGTTGTTTGTTCATTGTTCAGCCTTCTCAATAAATGAGTACACTTGCAATTGCTTCCTCATCTTTTACCGTTACAGAACGATCTGACCCTAAGCATGGAAGCAGCGAGTGGTCCTCCCAATCCTATGGAGGATTTCCTGAATCAATGCATGAAGAGGATGGACACGCAGGAGAAGAATCTCCATGAGACAGCTCGCGCTGTTCAGGCTCTGGTAACGCAGGTGTCCGGGCTCACCCAGCAGCTACAACAACCACAGGTTCCCGCTGCGCCACCCGCACCGCCGATTCCCCCACCACCAGCAGCGGACCCATCCCAGTCAGAGCCCCGCCTGCCGGTTCCGGAGGCTTACGCAGGTGAACCCAATTACTGCCGATCCTTTCTGACCAGATGCTCTATGCATTTTTCTCTGCAGCCCCGTACTTTCCACGACGAGCGAACCAAGGCTGCGTTTGTTCTGGCGCTTCTGACTGGGAAAGCGGCGCTTTGGGGAACGGCGGTGTGGGAGAATCAGGAAGAATGCTGCTCCTCGTTCCAAAGGCTCTCCGAAGAAATGAAGCTGGTGTTCGACCGCTCCGTGTCCGGACGCGAGGCTGCCAGAGTACTAGCCGACCTTCAGCAAGGAGAGAGATCGGTATCTGACTTTTCGATCGAGTTTCGGACTCTGGCAGCCGAGAGCCAATGGAACGAGGAGGCGCAGTGGGACATGTTCCTGCGTGGGCTGGCTGACCGCGTCCAACGAGAGATCTACGCCATGGACCTCCCGGCCAGATTGAGTGATCTCATTGCCCTGGCGATAAGAGTGGATGGTCGTCTTTCTCGAGCTGATCGACGTCTTCAGTCCCAGCGGGTCCCAGGAGGGATCGAGGGACCACGATCCAGAGAGAGGGACGCGGTCGGCCCCGTCGAAGATCACGAGCCCATGCAGGTGGGTCGAGCCCGGCTTTCCCGGGAGGAGAAGGAAAGGCGGAGATCCCAGGGCCTTTGCATGTACTGTGGAAGAGCGGGACACTTTGCTTACAACTGTCCGTTAAAAGGCCCAGCCCGGCAGTAAATATGAGGCTACTGTCGGGTGGGATCTCTGCCGAGAAGACCTCATCCACATCTACTTTCCTCCCGGTAAGGCTCCGATGGTCCTCTCACCGTCACGACTGTCGAGCACTTCTGGACTCTGGGGCTGAAGGTAATTTCATGGACTACACTTTTGCACTCAGGTTTCAAATTCCTCTCAGATCCCTCACTCATCAGATTGCAGTACACGCACTCAACGGTCAAGAACTCCCTACCATTTCACTTGCCACCGAAGACATCACCCTCATCACATCAGGCAACCACACCGAAACCATCTCCTTTTACATCATGGACACTCCCCTTGCACCCGTCGTCCTTGGTCATCCCTGGCTCACCCGTCATAACCCCAAAGTGGACTGGTCATCTCAGTCTGTGTCTTCGTGGAGTAGCTTTTGTCATAAGTCTTGTCTAGTGTCTGCCTGTCCGTCTGTTTCTGTCCCTGTGTTTCAGGAGGAGACAGTGGAGTTATCTAACGTGCCCGCGGAGTACCTGGACCTGAAGGAGGTGTTCAGTAAGTCTCGGGCTGCTTCTCTTCCTCCGCATCGTCCCTATGACTGTGCTATAGAGTTATTACCAGGTACGTCTCCGCCTAAGGGCAAGTTATATTCACTCTCGGTTCCGGAGAGAGAGGCCATGGAGAAATACATTTCTGATTCTCTAGCAACGGGGTTCATCCGCCCTTCCTCTTCTCCAGCGGGGGCGGGGTTCTTTTTTGTGGGGAAGAAGGATGGGTCGCTGCGACCTTGTATTGACTACCGGGGGTTGAACAACATCACGGTAAAGAATACTTATCCTTTGCCGTTGATGTCTTCAGCTTTCGAGAGGTTGCAGGGAGCATCTATCTTTACGAAATTGGATTTACGTAACGCTTATCATTTGGTCCGCATCAGGGAGGGGGATGAGTGGAAGACCGCTTTTAACACCCCCAGGGGGCACTTTGAATACTTGGTTATGCCTTTCGGCCTTTCCAACTCCCCAGCGGTCTTCCAGGCACTTGTCAATGATGTGTTACGAGACATGGTCGATCAGTTCATTTATGTCTACCTGGATGACATATTGATTTTTTCTTCGTCTCTCCAGGAACATGTGCAACACGTCCGACAAGTGCTTCAGAGGTTGCTAGAGAATGGGCTTTTTGTCAAGGCGGAGAAATGCGTTTTTCATGCACAGTCTGTTCCTTTCTTAGGTTACATCATCTCGGTTGAGGGAATGCGCATGGATCCTGACAAGGTTAAGGCTGTGGTGGATTGGCCAAACCCAGATTCCCGTAAGGCCCTACTGAGGTTCCTGGGGTTCGCCAATTTTTACCGGCGTTTCATTCGCAACTTCAGCCAACTAGCCGCGCCTCTGACCGCCTTGACCTCCCCCAGTACTACGTTCAGGTGGTCAGACGCAGCCTCGGCTGCGTTTGCCAAACTGAAGGGTTGCTTTGTTTCAGCCCCTATTCTGATAACCCCTGATCCATCACGTCAGTTCGTGGTGGAGGTCGATGCGTCAGAGGTGGGGGTAGGTGCAGTGTTATCTCAGCGTTCTCCTTCAGACGACAAGATGCATCCTTGCGCGTTTTTGTCACATCGTTTATCCCCTGCCGAGCGTAATTATGACATTGGCAACAGGGAGTTGTTGGCAGTCAAGTTAGCATTGGAGGAGTGGCGCCACTGGTTAGAAGGGTCGGGGGTACCTTTTATCGTCTGGACCGATCACAAGAATTTGGAATACATTCGGACTGCTAAAAGATTGAACTCCAGGCAGGCTCGGTGGGCTCTTTTTTTCGGTCGTTTTGACTTTACTCTCTCGTACCGCCCGGGTTCCAAGAACATCAAACCCGATTCTTTATCGCGCATTTTTGACCGTTCCGAACGCCCGTCTACTCCCGAGTGCATTTTACCAGAGAATCTATTCATCTCTTCACTCATATGGGAGGTCGAATCGAAGGTCAAGAAGGCCTTAGAAGGGGTAACGCCTCCGACTCGTTGTCCACCGAACCGTTTATTTGTGCCTGAGGGTCTACGGTCCAGCGTTATTCAGTGGGGTCATTGTTCCAATGTGGCTTGCCATCCAGGAGTTAATCGTACTCAATTTTTAGTCAAGCAACGATTCTGGTGGCCTGGTATGGCTCGTAACGTTCACAGTTTTGTTTTGGCTTGTTCAGTCTGCGCCATGGGTAAGACTTCCAATCGACCCCCGGATGGGTTACTTCAACCGCTGCCGGTGCCTTCGAGACCCTGGTCCCATATCGCTCTAGATTTTATCACCGCCCTCCCACCCTCCCAGGGTCACACGGTAGTTTTAACCGTGGTGGACCGGTTCTCGAAGGCGGCCCATTTCATTCCCTTGCCCAAATTACCGTCAGCCAAGGAGACAGCGTTGATCATCATTGACCACGTCTTTCGGCTTCATGGCCTCCCGACGGACGTGGTTTCTGACAGAGGTCCCCAATTTGTGTCCAAATTTTGGAGAGAGTTTTGTAGACTTCTGGGGGCGACTGTCAGTCTGTCCTCCGGGTTCCATCCCCAGAGCAATGGTCAGACCGAACGAGCCAACCAAGATTTGGAAAGAACGTTGCGATGTTTAGTGTCCAAGAATCCTTCCTCCTGGAGTCAGCAGCTGTCTATGGTGGAGTACGCCCACAACACGTTGCCAGTGTCATCCACGGGTCTGTCACCGTTTGAGTGTAGTGTAGGGTACCAGCCACCTATCTTTCCTAGTCTGGAATCCAAAGTCGCGGTCCCCTCCGCCCACGCCTTTGTCCAGAGGTGTCACCGCACTTGGACTAGAGCCCGTGAGACTCTACTCCAAGTGGGGGCGCGCACCAAGGCCAAAGCCGATCGCCACCGGCGTAGGCCTCCCGTATATGTCGTCGGTTCCAAAGTGTGGCTTTCTACTAAGGACATTCCGCTCCGCTCCGTTTCTAATAAACTTACTCCCAAATTTATTGGCCCGTTTTCTGTCACTAAAATCATTAGTCCAGTGACAGTCCGCCTCAATCTTCCTCCAGTGTACAGGAGGATTCATCCCGTCTTTCATGTGTCTAAAATTAAGCCCGTCTTTTTTGCACGCATTAATCCGCCAGCCCCGGTTCCCCCCCCGCCGCGACTCGTAGATGGGGAACCCACCTATTCGGTTAATCGTGTTCTGGACTCAAGGCGAAGGGGACGCGGATTTCAGTACTTGGTGGACTGGGAAGGTTACGGTCCGGAGGAGAGAAGTTGGGTACCTGCTAGAGACATTCTGGATCACTCCCTTATCAATGATTACAATCGACAGGTAAGGGAGCCTGGGAACGCCAGGAGGCGTTCCTAGGGAGGGGGGTACTGTCACGGTTCATAAATCCATTGTCTTCTTCTTGTCTCGTGCTCTGTTGTCATGTGTGTGTTGTGCTTTAATTGTGTGGGCGGGTCGTCTGATCAGCGATCATCAACAATTAGCTCATCACTCCCGTCACCAGCTGCAGCTCATCTCATCACCCCATAAATACTCACCACTTTCTCATTTCCCCTGTCAGATCGTTGTATGTGGTTCCCGGTTGTGTTCCCAGTCTTCGTGTCGAGTTTGTGCCTACCTTGTTCCTGTTCTGTTCGTGTTCCTTTGGATTCTGGATTATTCGTCACCTGGGAGACTCACCGCACCACTTCACCGTCTGCACTGGATCATCTGACCATCGGGGTCCCTGCGTTGCCATCCTGTGTCCCAGCTGTTGTTTGTTCATTGTTCAGCCTTCTCAATAAATGAGTACACTTGCAATTGCTTCCTCATCTTTTACCGTTACAAACTGTTTTCAACATTGATAATAATATGAAATGTTTCTTGCGCAGCAAATTAGAATAGATTTAGAATGATTTCTGAAGGATCATGTGACACTGAAGATTGAAGTAATGATGCTGAAAATTCAGCTTTGCAATCATAGGAATAAATTACATTTTAAAATGTATTAAATATATCACGTTATTTTAAATTGTGATAATATTTCACAGTAACACCGTTTAGTTCTGGTCTCTATGAAGCCCCTCCTTCTGAAAAGCACAGTGTGCTCTGATTGGTCGGCTGGATCAGTGCGCTGTGATTCGTCAGCCGCTTTGAGTGTGTTTCAAAAATGTCACGCCCCTTACCATAACTGCGAGTTTCAACACACTACCAACACAACTCAACAAGGCATCGCCCTCTTTTTTGTTTATGCCTCGGGCAGACATTATTTAAATGAGGAATATTGTGACGTGTTCATTCCCGGAAGAAAACTCAAGACTACAATGGAGGCGTTTCAGGGAGTTCAGAAACAGTGACACTGATATAGAGGATAACAATGCACCCCATTGGAGTGACTTTGTGCTTTGTAAATTTACAGACCTTTATCATGCTCAAACAGCAACATTACATACTAAAGAAAGTCAAAAATGTAAAAAAGCTAAATAGATCATCTTTAAGATCAAAAGTTACCATTAGTTAATGTACTGTGAACTAACATGAACATGATCATTTTTATTAACTAACATTAACAAAAGTTAATGAATGCTGTAAAAAATATATATATTGCTAATTGCTAGTTCATGTTAGTTAATGCATTGACTAGCTTTAACAAATGAGACCTTATTGTAAAGTGTTAACACAAAAACTGACTACACAGACTATAAAATGCCTATTTTGATCATCTGTAAAACACAATCTTTAATAGACCTAATTAGCAGATATAGCTTGGACATTTTTTTTTCAAGTTTGCACATGTAAACTTTAGTAAAATCACAGCTTAACTGTTAAATACACTATTGTGAGTTTTAGCCCATCTAATTAGACCAAATGTCTAATTTCAAAAGGTGAGCTACTTTCTGTGTGCTTTGTCTTCCTGTCTGTAGTGTGACAAAGCCATACGAGCCAATGCCTGTTTGAGGACAGCTGTGGACATTTGAATAAGTTCCCTGAGAGGTCGGCGGTTCATCTCTCAGAGCAGATGGCAGGGGAGTTTCTGTGTCAGTCCGAGAGTGAGCACGGGCCCGGCACCAGCATTGGCGCACGGCGTGAGGTGCTGGCATCTCTCTGTTTCTGTCATATTACTCCAGAGAATTTGTGTTTGGGTGTATCTGCACCTGTGTGTATGCATGTGACGGCATTAGCATTTAAATTCCACAGTAGCTGCCTCATTAATTTGTACGGCTCTGCCTTCTTTATTCCTTAATTTCCCCCTAGTGATCTAATTTCAGCCTTTAAAAAGCAATCCAATTATATGTTGGCTTGAGTTTTACCACAGTGCAAACATCAACTGATCTTTGTCTAACAGCTTGCTTACAGGCGCAAGTCTTTACATGGGCTGTGATGACTTGAGCCAAAACAGCAAGGGGATTTACCAAACATAACTTCATCCATGTTTATCATCTTAAATCAATACATGTTAACAAGGTACCACCTGTACCATCAGTTACATTACCAACTGCAGACTGAAGCTCTACGAGGTGAAGAGCCTTTGATTTTATAATTTATTCTTCAAATAGATATCTTAAGGGCCCTATTTTAACGATCCAAGCGCATGGTCTAAAGCGCACGGCGCAAGTGCACTTAGGGCGAGTCCGAATCCACTTTTGCTAGTTTAACGACGGGAAAAATGGTCAGGGCACTCGCCGCATGGTCTAGAAGGATTGCCCCTATTCTCTTAATGAGTAATGGGTGTGTTTTGGGCGTAAGGTGAAATAAACCAATCAGAGTCTCATCTCCTTTCCCTTTAAAAGCCAGTTGTGCTCGCGCCATGGTGGATTCGCTATTTTTCAAGTGGAAAAACTGAACCTTTCTCTAGCGAGGACACGGATCTGCTCGTGCGCGAGGTTAAAGCGTTTGAACAGACCATCTACGGGACAAAGTGTACGTGTGTTGTGGTCCCGCCTATAGGCGCATATTACTAACGCTCTCTTTAAATAACAAAAATAAATATGCGCCACTGACTTTAGACCAGGTTTCAGTTGGTCAATGGTGCAGTCTTTTTCAGTTGCCTCAAAATAGCAACGCACTAACAACGCGCCTGAACACACCTCGTTTTCAGACCAGCACGCTCATGTGTGCACAAATGGGTGCAAATGCATTTGCTATTTAAACAACGTGGCGCAGTGTGTGAAAATGATAACTGCGTCGGGCTGAAACTAGCAAAAAACACAATGCCGCATTGCGCCAGGTGTATGATAGGGCCCCTAAGCCTTGTCAGTGAAACAGGGGGTGAATTTGCTAGTTTTGTTTTACCGTCTTTGTTCTTGAGGGAGCTGAGGTTAGACGAAGTTTCGGTGGGGGCTTGAACGCAGTAGACCTCTCTGGTTTGAACCCCGCCTCCACAGAGCCCTGTCTGGTTGCTGCGTCGACGATCCTGTTGGCTGAGGAGCACGTCCACCCTGCAGTCGCTCCACTCTGTGGCTCTCCAATTATACCTGTGGAGAAAGAGGAAGTGTTCAATGTCCTATTAATGTATCTGACGGATAGAGAATTGGATACAGAGTGAAGCTTGTGTTGATTCCTTTCACATAAAAATAACTGTACTTTGATCTGTCCTTTGGAGTTATAAATACAGATGATTTTAAATAGACCAATCAGAAGCCATGTCAGTCAGAATGTGCAATAAGGTCATGGCTTTATTGAGCTTCATTGAGTTTGATGGCTTGGCTGCTGCTTTTTGATTTATTATGTTAGCAAAAGAACATCAGTGAAACAGTATCAAAATCTGTGCTATGGATGGAAAAGTTGCAACATTAGAGAACAACCATTAAAAATAGAATGACACATCCAGTACTAACTATATCACTTGAATGCTTCATTTTATTTTTCCCGTCCTGATGAGACATCCATTTTGAAATATTATCATTCATGAGTGCATTTGGACAATTATTATGTGTAGAAAAGCATTTGCTGTGTTTTGAATACTGGTCCATGGCACGGGTTGCTTCTTAAATTCGAAGTTAAACAGAAGTTGCAATAGTCTATTCTTCCCTATTGTGACGTATTTCCAAGTGAAACCTATTGTGACTTATATCCAAGTGAAAAGGCTTCTCAAACAAGAAAAAAATCTAGGGTGGGACTTGATTTTGTCCTGTGGAAATTGATTGGATCATTGTGGTTTGCTAATGCAAGATCTCATATGAGTGACAGGTTGTCCCGCCGTCACGCCAGTAAACAGAGATGGAGATGAGAAGATCTGTTGATGCAAGAGGGAGGGAAGGTAATATATTATATATATATACATATATACATACATACATATATACATACATAATATATATATATATATATATATATATATATATATATATATATATATATATATATATATATATATATATATATATATATATATATATATATATATATATATATATATATATATATATATATATATATATATATATACTAAGTAAGCTAAAGCACACACAGACACACACAAATAAATATATGTATGTATATGCTAATTAAATGATATACATAGTTTAGTGTTGGCTAAAAAGGAAACAACTTCCTCTTTTCCACATGTGTCTCGCTGATCAAAGCCAGAGGGCATGCTTTGGGGGGAATTGCTGGTTGTGTGTGTGTGTGTGTGTGTGTGTGCGCGCGCATTTGTGTGCAGTTGTGTTTAAATGTCCAGTGACCTTCAGTATAACAAGTCCTGCTTTCAGCTTTCAGAAGAGTTCAAATAAGGAGAGAAAAAAGGAGAATTTAAAAAATATATATTCTTGACCATGAACATGCACTCTAGACTAAGAAGTAAATGGTCCCTGTCTTTGCTTCTGTAGTGTAAATGAAATAATATGAAATATTTCAGTTTTTGAATACAACGAGTCTGATTTTAAAACCAATAGAGAATTACTGTTGACTTTCCATGGTAATGGCTCTCAACCTTTTTTCCCAGATTCAAAATGAAGTCCATTTGACCTCACAAATGCAAAGCTCCATATTTATGAGCTGTGAGTCAGTGTGTATTTGAGTGTGCTTCTGACAAGACTGCATTCAATATTTTGTTTTGAGGGCCTCACTTTCCATTTTTGCACCGTACTTGAGCTACATGTAATGTGCGAAATGAGAAAGGTTTCTTTTTTAGGATTCTCTTTTTGGATCCTAGAATGAGTAATGAATTGCAAACCAAATGTTAATGCACCATGGCAAAGCAGTATATATGATTGGAAATCAGGGTTATTCCACCAAATATTGATTTCTGAACTCCTCCTAAGTTAAAACATTTGTTTTGTGTTGTTTAAAAAAAAAGGAATCTTTTTTTTTTTTTTTTTTGACTAGTCATAATTTCTTGCAAATACACTTACAGGCCATTTTGTCAGGAACACCTTGCTAATAAAGGCCTGGAGCCCCCTTTGCCTTCAGAACAGCCATAACTTTTTGTGGCATTGACTTACAAGGTGCTGGAAACATAGATTTTGGTTCATATTGACATGACAGCATCACGCAGTTGCTGCAGATTTTTCAGCCATCAGAAGATGATACACTGTGGTCATAAAGTGATAGACATGGTCAGCAACAATACTCAGGTAAGCTGTGGTGTTTAAACGATGCTCAATTGGTACTAAGGAGCCCAAAGTGTGCCAAGAAATGATGTGCTACACCATTACAGCACCAGCCTGAACCATGGATTCAAAAGGAGGATGGATCCATACTTTCATGTAGTTTATGCCAAATTCTGCCCCTACCATCTGTTTGTGGCAGCAGAAATCAAGACTAATAAGATCAGGCAACGTTTTTCCAATCTTCTATTGTCCAATTTTGGTGAGCCACCGGTGTGATCTTCCTCTGCTGTTGTCCATGTGCATTTCTGCAGACCTTGGTTGTAACAAGCGTTCTTTGAGTTACTGTTGCCTTTCTATCAGCTATCAGCCTAAAGAGTCACTTAAATCACCTTTCTTCCCCATGCTGATGCTCAGTTTGAAATTCAGCAAATTGTCTTGATATGTCTAAATGCATTGAGTTGCTGCCATGAGATTGGCTGATTAGATATTTGCGTTAACGAGCAGTTGAACAGGTGTACCTAATAAAGTGGATAGTGAGTGTAAATGCTCTAAATATTTATTTATTTATTTTATTTTTATTTAGAAGAAATGTTGTCAGGAGTTTACAGAGTAATTTTACTCTAACGCATTCATATAAATAGTAAATCTTAAGAAACTGCTAATTTTGCAGTGGTCTCCAAGTTTTTTTTCCTAGAGCTGTAGATTTTTAGCAAAAAAAAAAAAAAAGATTAGCTTGATTTTAATGGAGCTACATGACAATTCTACTATAGCTTTCCCAACACTGAATCATACGGAATCATACAACATGAGAGTGAGTAAATGATACAGAATGAATTATCCCTTTAAGAGATTTATGAGATGCTTAACAGTGGGTGAATATTACATTTTAATAGTTACAAGCCATTCTTGGCCACCTAGATCTCACTCTGGGGGGACGTCTGGTCATAAACCCCTGCTGTAAAGGATTCTCAGTGACAGCAGTGAAAGCACATGTGTGGTTTGGTGAGAGGCACGGCGGGCACACACTGGGTCAAGCGCTACAGGAGCACCATTCACCTCCATCAAATACACCTCCGCTCTGGTGAGATCCAGTGCAGCGAGGTGATGAGTGATGGGGAATGGACCGGCCCATCTGTAGGGAAGATCAGATTAGACAGCATGTGGTCTGTTCTCTCAGACGTTCACTATTCATCAGCTCACCTCCTCCAGGGTGGCGCTGTGCCAAACCACCAACCTGCTACCATCTCTCCATCTTCCCCAGCAGGACCCTCCCCTCACCCTCAGTACCCCCTTCACTCCTCCATCTGTGTTTTAACAGATTCAAGCTATACGAAAGCCATCAACAGATGATGTCCATACAGGGAGATTTCTTTAAAGGTAGGGTAGGCAATTTTCGGTGAGGCAAGCAATAGATAGCTAGCTTTTAAAGCATAAGATCCCATCCTCCCTTCAGAGCGTCTCCAAAGCCACGCCTCCTCCAAAACACATGAACACGAACAGCACACAGCAAAGCATCGCCAGAGATATAACTTAAGATATAACTTATGCATCGCTTTCTTCCAGGACTTTTACGTGCTTTTCATCGACGTCCGGGTTAGCAGTAGCATGAGCCGTCAGGCAAGTGTTATTTAAAGGGGTGGTTGAATGTGATTTCACTTTTTTAACTTTAGCTAGTGTGTAATGTTGCTGTTTGAGCATAAACAATATCTGCAAAGTTACAACGCTCAAAGTTCAATGCAAAGGGCATTTACATTTAAAAAAAAAAAAATCAATTTCTAAGGACTACAGCAAACGGCTGGTAGGGACTTCATAGAACCCGGAAATCATCCGACCGCTTTTACAAGGAGGGACAGAGCAGTGTAGAATAATGGTTAAATACGTGAAAATATTTTTTTTTAAACGAAGCATGAACACATGTTACAGTGCACCCCACAAACACAATCAAGCCTTCGAAAAAAGGTGTTTTACCACCCCTTTAAATAAACTCTTTATGTAGGCTACTTACAAACTTTCCAATGCCTCGTTTTATGAGGACAGAACATATTTGTACTACTGTAGAAGTTTGGTACCATTCTGGGCATTATTAGTGGGGTAATTTATGAGATACATCATAGGATCCATTAGCGCCTGCACTAAGCTATCCGGCTGATTTCTCTAATGAAGAGAGAATGAAGCGTCTGACAGAACCCTATACAATTCTATATAGAACCTTTTCTTCAAAAAGTGGAGTCATTGACAGTAAATTCTTAATTTTAGATATTAGATCTAATATACATTTCATGATCCAAGCACTGAAGCAGAATAGATGAATCACTTACACTACACATGGTGGGATTTCTTCTCCTTGAGGTGAACACTGCTCGCTCTCCTCCAGCTCCGTGCACTCGGCTCCTCCACCCACGGGGAACTGCTGCACCTGACGTGTGCGTGTCCGCTGTCCCTTACGCCCATTCAGATCGTAGCACTCCTTTGAGCAGACAGACCAGTCCGACCACTCGCTCACTTCACAGTCCTTAGGGATGACGCAGGCTTGATATGTCACAGGAAGAGTCTGCTGGTTACACTGGCTGTGGGATCAAAGAATAAAGTCTGTTATTGATCCAAGAAACCAATCTTTAATAACACTAAGCTGCACATTCATGACATCTAAAAGATGAATGTATTTAACATCAAGTTTAATCTAAGCACAAGAGGAAAGAGATACTATTATTTATAGAGATGCACCAATACTAAATTTCTCCACCGATACCGATAGTGGATTATTCAGAATGGCATTTGCCGATAACGAGTTTGATTTTCTTAAGAAAAAAAGAAAAAAAAAAACCCCTCCAAACAAATGCTGTAACTATACAGGTAACCCTGTAGTTTGGTACATTGATATAATAATAGAGGTTATATTCAACTGCTTATATTTTCAGATATAATAATTATACTCAAATAGAAACTGATTTTTTTGTATAAAATGCAGTTGCACATTAGGTAGTTTTCATAAACACTTGTCTTCATGACAAATTTATTGAAACATACATAACAGTAAATAAGCTCCTCTCTAGTGTTTTTATAGCTAACTAACAAACTATAAGCATTTGGTAACTTTCCTGAGGTAAATGCAATGTTGTTTTATTGACGTCTTTCCGCGGGTGAAACACTGATTGAGCGATTACACGTGACCTGATACATTCCGGTAAGTTGTACTCCTTCTTTAAGCATTCCTTTTAATGTTCATGCTTGTTTTTTCATGCTATAACTTGTGTTAAAGTGGAAGAAAAGACTCGGGCTCCGAGCTGCCGCTTGAACTGAGGCGCTACAGTGATGTCACGTCAAGCTTAAGAGTGTCAAAACGCAATTTATTGCTTGAATTTTTGTGCTAAAATGGACATACTTTGAAAGCTGAGACTTTGTTTCTTATCAGAAGTAACAAAGCACACCACACAGCTCTTAGTGAATATTGGACAGAATGTGCACTACAAAGAGCCTGCTTTAACGTCGCTATTTTTTTTAACTGTTGATGTGCTGTCGCGTTAACATAAGACCAGTCTTGGATAAGGAGGATGCTAATTATGTTGTTATCTTTAAAAAAAAGAAAGAAAAATTATAGTCTTAAGCCTGACCAAGTTGCATTCAATTAATCCCATCCAATTATTGTAAAACACTATAGATATATGCAAAATGCCATAAAGATAATAATCTTAATACTGCTTACACTCTGACACAGCATCTCACCAGGAGTTTTCCTCATCCCTGTCCTTTCATTTAAATTTCACTGCAGTCACTACAGATTGTGATTCAATTTAGATATGTATCAAACTATGACTTCAATGAATTTTAATTAAGAGGCATCAAAAGCATGCGACGGCTTGGCTTTGGGGGTTGTTATGATTGAGACTGTAGCCCTCACTAGAGCTCCTACATGACATGTAAGCACAATCTCATTTGTCTTAATCAGTCAGATGAAGAAATCAAAGGCCTGGATGGTTCACAGATCACAGCGTTGGTGTCAAAACCAGAGGCCAATAATGATGTTTATTAAAACTAACATATTTTAATTTGGCATTTTCTTTTTGTTATATATTTTAAACATTTTTCCATGCCTTCATATTTTTTTTTTTTTTTATTGAAATAGATTGGCATTAAAGCCAATACATAATTTGAGATCATGTGCCCATGAAAAAAAAAAAAAAACAGCAGCATTATGCTACATTTTCCCAGAGCACAAATCAAGAGCCTAATCAAGTAACTAATAATTTTGGTTGACTGACATTTGCCACGGAATGAGGTCTGATTTTTGCTTTTCTTGTTCCTGACCTTGCCATTCCATACATTTGATCTGAGGTAGGACGCTGCATTAATGCGGTCATCAGAATCAGCTAAGCCTCTTTGGGGATTTCAGCCATCTGTGAAGTCAATGAGTAGCTCTAATGTACTGATCTGCCTGGGACAGTGTGCATCTCTCTCCCATCTTCCTGCGCTAATCCCATATACCAACAAATACAGGCAGATATGACATGTCCCCATTCTGACTCTAGAAGGCGAACCTAGGGTGAGCATGACAGAATTTTTCTCTTCTTAAAGCCTGTTAACGAAAGGAGGACATGTTGCTTTGCTGAAATTTACTCTGAAAGTCTAAAGTTGCTTGTAGTGATATTCAAATTTCACTTGACAATACCTCTTCAACTAAAGCAGATTAAAAGTTTCACCATGTGAGAAAGAATGAGGACATGCATTGGAGATCTATGAGATTTCTCAATCAAAAGGAACTTCAATAAAACATTCTCAATGACAGGCTGAGCAAACATAATGGAAACCACTTGCCGCAAAAAGCCCATATTATGGGTTGCATAAAATAACTTGTATTGTTTAAAATTGATAGGAAAATGATGAGGGACATTTCTGAAGGAAAATGACCATTAAATCTTTGGTTATGATGATGCAATTACATTCCGGGCAGGCAGTTAGTACTAGGGTGATGGAATGATGGGAAGGCAATGGGCTTGGGTCATCATATTGACATGAGAGGGATGGCTCCATAAATGAGATTTCTCTCTCTAGTTAGCCTATTAATGAATGAATCTCAGAAACTTCCTTGAGGGAAACTCCACTGCAAGAACGGTTTAAAATTCCATTTATAATACTCCACAATCCCCAACAGAGAGGGAAATAATAACATAGGGAGTCAGTCATGGCCTAATGGTTAGAGAGTTAGACTGGTAACCCGAAGGTTGTGGGTTCGATTCTCAATACTTGCAGAAAATGACTGAGGTGCCCTTGAGCAAGGCACCTAACCTCCAAATCGCTCCCCGACACCACAGCAAAAACGACTGCCCACTGCTATTCCTGATGTGTTTACACTAACTTGGATAGGTTAAATGCAGAGGACAAATTTCGAGTATGAGTTACCATACTCGGCCTTCACATGTCAGTTTCACTTAGATTAAATGACCATTACAATTCAGATTGCTGGCATCAGTGTATTCGCTGGAGTCTATGACTAAACAACTTAAAAGCTAGGAATAGAAACATGCCACAGGTTAATATTAATAGCCCTTGGGATCTATTAGTTACTACATGGTTTTTCTGTGAATCACCTTGTTAACTTTGCTAAAGCTGAAATGCAGAGAATTTCAACAGATATCAACAAACAACTCGAGAGCACGTGTTAAAAATTAAGTATACATGTGCGGTGGTCTCTTGTTTTTTTAATGAAGTCTGTTTGTACTTTTGCCGTGTGTGTATGTGGGCGTGTGTGTAAAAAGCATATTGTATGAAATGGAGTATGTGTTGGTGAATGTAGGCTTGACATATCCCTGTGGCCTAAAACAAGACATTAGTGTTGCCTCTGTGCTCTCTTCTACTTTCTCACACATGCACAGGGACAGAAGACTGACCAGCTTTAACACGATGAGGAGAGAAGAGCAGAAACACTGGAGGTGGGAAAGAGGCAGTGTTGACATAATATCACTGAGTTGATAAGGTCAGTGAATCTGTACTTATGCTCTCCCTTAGAAAAAAAAAAAAGATCACAGTTCTCTTCCCTGTGTTGATATATTTCTGTTAGGTCTAGGTAAAAATATAGATTTTCAGAATAATCTCAACCTTCATGTTAATGATCCCACAGGACTCCATTTAATAATGTACAGAATGGGAAAAAAATGTAATATTTCACAATATTACTGTTTTTACTGTATTTGTTATCAAAAAAAATGTAGCCTATGTGAATATAAGAGACTTATTTTTTTAAAAACATGAACAAATATTAATAACCCCAAACTTCTGAACAGCAGTGTATACATTTTTACAGGATTAGCTGAGAGAATTTATTTTATACAAAAGCAAAATTGACACTGTAGCTAAACTATATCCAAATGAACTGAAATTAAGTAAAATCTAAATGCATCAAAAGCTTGTGAATCGGAACTGAATTAAAACATCTGTATTGGTACCCAGCCTTAGATGCTGTTTATATCTAACTGCCATTTAATTTAAAAACAATTGATAAAATGTTGATTGCAATAGCTTCTACTACGCTGCAAAAGTAAATTAGCAAACCTAAGCTAATTCCCTGCACAGAATGAAGCCTCAAAAAGAATAACGACTTCATAACCAAACCGTGCATGAAGACACGAGGCGAAGAAGAGGCTGACCTGAACTCCGCTGTGCTTCCGCTTCGGTGCACACACGTCACCTCCCGGGTCTGATAGCCCACCTGCAGGTCCCAGAACTTCAACCCCTGGCGGTTCTGACGATTCCTTGTCCTCTTATTTTTGATGAGCTCTCGGGTCTCAGGGTCCCTCATCTTCCCCTTCGCCCTCACCCTGTCCCTCACACGTTCTCCTTTGTTTTCCTTCACCTCCTTTTTCTCTTTGTTCTTGCGTCGCTTGCCCTGGCGCTCCTGCCTGGCTTGCCGGTCCCGTTTTGCTTTCCGTTCTCGTTTCGGCTCTCTGGCTTCTTGTGTTTCCCGTGCCTGTCGTATAGGTGAGATGGTACAGGGGCCCCAAGGTCCCACCCTCAGGCTGTGCAGGCTTTCATTGCCCTCGCATTGGCCTGGCTGGCAGGTGCGGAACTCTGTGAGGTTGGGGCAAGCCGAACCGCCAAAAAGGGGCGGGGCTAGAACCAAACGCAAACGGTTCTGCAAGCCCATCCCACAACTCTTGGAGCAGGACGTCCATGGGGAGAACTCGGACACCACACAGTCGCGTGGGCACGGGATAAGGCAGGCCTGTTCTAACCGTGGCTTGGGCTCAAAGTACTCGCAGATGGCATCTTCCGCAGACACACCATCCGATTTGTGCACGCAACCCACTTCCCGCGTCTGGATGCCCTCTTCGCCCCGAGTGCATACCGCTGGCCTTGGCACGCCTGCACTACGCATAGACACCGGGACACACTGGTTCCAGGCCCCTAGCTGCCAGTCGTACAGCTCTTTGTGCCAATCGCAAACCCGGAAGCAGCTCTGTTGGTTGCTGGGCCGCTCTGACTGCTGGCAGTTGGTGTGTAACGTGGTCCAGCCCTCGGAGTGGGCACACCATACTGCTCGGCTTTGACTTCCTCCTGGACCACACTCGTTCCCCATGCACCTTCCCCATGGCCCTAAAGGAGAGATGAAGATGAAAGAGACAACTTTACAATTTAGCAAAGCAATGGAGTCAGTAGTCTTGAACAGATGTCTTGATTTGCACTCATGCTCAATATCCTGATCACATCCTCTTACACTTCCTTTGCAAGTCTTAATTAATGTCTGCAGACTACATGCACTTAAGACATTAAATAGAGCTAAAAACAGGACATGAGCAGGAGGAGTCAAATACCCATTGCCTGAATCAATATTCCGTTATTCCCAGGGACTATAATTCAAAACACACTAGGGAAGTGCAGTAGTGAAGACAAGCTGATTTTACTGATGGATTTCACAGCATGCCAGAAACATCTTTGTGGTCACAGGGAGAAGAAAGAAAGAGGCCGTCAACATTGTTTTAAAAATAAATATTTTTCATCAAATATTAAAATGTGGATATTGATAAGAATATTTATAAAATAAAAAAATACATTAATAAAAATAATAAGTGCACAAATTTTACCTTTATAAGTACCTTAGCTTGTAACAGGGGCAGAATTCTTAAAGGGCCAACTCTGGACATTATCTACCCATAAAATGTGCATATTAGTACCATAGAGTAGTAATGAGTTCCCACATTTAAGTAAGCAATTTAAGTAAGCATTGCTATTTTTTCAACAAAATACATTTTTAATTTGAAAACTTGCGACATCCGACAACTAATCCCATCTGCCACAGTTAGTGCTGGTATTTTGTTGGACAGTGGATAGATACATAGAATAGTAACTGACTATTAAACTATTAAAGTAACAGCCTTAAACCACTCATCTTCTCGACATCTTCCAATTTTTCAGTTAATAGAGCAATGGAAACATAAGTACACAGTCTGAAGCAGTAAATAAAAGTGAGCTGACAGATGAACTGAAATTCAGTTTGATAATTTGCTGAGGTCCCAGATATGAAGAAAAAAAAAAAAAATATATATATATATATACAGTACCAAGTGATGAAATGTTATATTGCATCCTTATTTTCATTTTTTTAATTTCCATGATCTTTTGTAACCATCCCCAAAGGTCATTTCATTTGATCTTCTCACAAATAATATTTTTAAAAAGCTCTCTGACAACATTATTTCATTGTATGTTCTGATATCTTTCATAGAAAGTGCCTGGGTGGGCACTTTATAAGACAGGGTAAAGGGGTGATTTATTTCAGGCAAATGAAGGCCATTTGAAGCCCTGCTTTATGACTCCACTTGATAAAGACGAGATAGTACGATGTAAATGTCAACGGAAGAAGCAGTGTCCTGAATTAGCCTACAGCTGCAACCACAAGGACCAGGTCAATACAGATCGATACCGACAACAAGAAGCCACTTCGGATACAATAGACAGAGCCACCACAAACTGAATGACCTCAAATGCCAGAAAAAGATATTTATACACCGCATGTACTCACATGTGCTCTTTTTTTCCCCACAGTTCCAAATACAAGCTTCTGATTTAATAAAAAAAAATAGCGGTGAGTAATTTCTGACTTATTCCACATGCAGTTTGTCACATGGTTAGCCACTGTAAACTCCAATTTTCTGGGGAAATCAAGAGCAATTTGATTTTGAAAGGAAGATTAAAATTCCAAACAAGTGAACAAGTCTGCATTTAACACTCAAAATACAATCCCTGGCTTAAGTTAAACTCAATCTACAGCATCTGAATCATAATGTTGATTACTAATAAAAATGTACAATATTTACCTCTCATTTTTCTCAAAGTGTCCCTATTATGCTATTTTAAAGATTCCTAATTTTGATTTGGAGGTCTCCTACAATAGGTTTACATGAATCCAAGGTAGAAAAAATAAATAAAAATATATTACTTTTCTCATAACATTCATTGCCGCATAACCCTTTTTTCCTCACAGTCTGAAATGGTTAGATCAAGGTTTCAGTCTCTCCAAGCCCCTTTTTGAGAGCCTACTTTGCTCTGATTGGTCAGATGGCTCAGTATGTTGTGATTGGTCTTCCCCTTACAGCACGTGTCGGAAACGAAGCACCCTTTACCATATGTGAATTTCAGCTCCGGAGGCTTCCTCTGCAATTAATACAAACAGTAACGTTCGTGTTGGTTTTACCGTATCAATTCGAGCATAAAACAAAAAAACAAAAACATAAATCTGTGTTACAGTGAGGCACTTACAATGGAAGTGAATGGAGCCAATCAAAAAACTTTAAATAGTCATTGTTTTAATAGTATAGTCACAAGGCGTATAACCAATATGCCTGTTAATATATATTATTCATATTTTTTTATATTTCTTCTTTTAAATCCTCCATAAATTCACCCCTTTACTTCCATTATAAGTGCATAAGTTACCAACCCATGTTCGTTGCGCACATTTCCACTGCAAAAAAGGGGGACAGTGGAGAAATGCTGTCGCTGTCTATGGCAGTCTTGTTGAGCAATGTAATAACATTGCACTACATTTCTCTTTGTATATAAATATATAAAACTGTGTGTGAGAGCGAAATCCATCGTGTGAGAGAGTGAGTGATTTAACGGTTTTAGATTCTATACATCTCCAAAAAGGACAGATGAGAGTCCCGGGAGTTTATGCGAGCTGCCGGTTCGCTAGAATCCCTTCTGGTACTGTGAATAGCAAAACAGAAGTGACACACTGCATGTAAAAACACTGGGACATGCCTTCTTTGATTTTAGACTGGTTATAGTAAGATAAACAACAGAGAGCAGCGTTATGTCACTGTTCATTCCTCAAGTCTGTGGAAACAAGTGGACGGTTCATGACAAGCTCCAGTTTGCCTGGCCGAGAACAAGCTCTGGCTCCAGAACGTGAACCGTTCTGGTGGAATAGGGGTAAGGGTAAACTAAATTTTTGCTTTTTTAGAGAAAACAGTATTTATTACTTATTTTTTGTGGTAATCAACATCATGCCGCAAATGCTGCAGATTGAGAATGTACTGTTGTATTGGAGAACTCCATTAACCAGAGCTACTATCTCACAAACAACTGCAAGTGTTTGTTGGGGAGGCATAATGGAGCTCCCCAGAGAGAGCAGGCAAGAGCTTCTTCATTCACAACGCCTGAAGCTGCAGGTGCTCAGAATAATTTATGAGCATGTCACAGGGTGATGTGGTCATCTACAGGCCAGGGGACACCAGGGGAACTCACAGCAGAACACCATGCTGGAATGAGCGGCACATCACAGAAGCATGATATAGTCATGCCCGCAAATTCTAGGAACGACGAAAGATGGCAAATTCATTTCCATCCGTAAAGGTTACCGTGGATGTGGTATATTTAATGAAAAGAGATGGAAAAGGCAGGGATGTGGGAGTGAAAAAAGGAAAAGCAAATAGGTAAAAAGCAGAAAAGATAAAAGAGGGAGATGGAAAGAGGTTTGTGGTAGATAAGACTCCTTTGTTTGTAGGCCACAGCTCCAGCTGTTAGATTTACAGCCGCAGGGCCCGTAAAAGAGCTCATCAATTTCCCTGTCCGTTCATCCACCTGCCACTCACTGACGTTTATTATGTGCTATCACACACACACGGTCCACATAAACGCACATATACCCAAATATTGCTCAACAACTGATGCAAAAATCTTTTTCAGTTAAATGCAACTATACATTTCTGAAAATTCATAAAGCGGAATAATTAAACAATATCATGTGAGCAAGAGAGTTGTTGTTCTGAACATAGGCTGCCGCAGATAATTTGAGCAATGCTGATATCCAGACAAACAGCGTGATTGCGAGTGTGACTTTGCTTTTCACAACAATTCAATAAAGATGTAACTTAAAATTTAGCCAGAAATTACCATTTACTTTTTTTCAACTTGCATTTGTTTTTGCTCCGCAAACAAAGATAGATCCGAGATAAGCCAAAGAATGTACATCTCTGAGCTACACACTAGCGGCTTTACTGAATGAATCAGTGTTGGATGAACTGAACGAGTTTGTTTAAATGAATCAATCATAAAGACAGGTTTCGTTCCTGAGTTAATTTCAAATTTTTGACTGAATCTATGGGTGAATTATTGATTCATTCACTCAACAAAGACATGTTTCATTCTGAATATATGTATTTGACTGAATACATGGAGTGAATGATTTAGTGATTTACTCATAAAGATACATGTGTTTCGTTCCAGAATAAATCAGTTTTTGATGATTAATAAATCAAAAGAAGCTTTTTTTCATAGCAATTACATTTATTACAAACATTTTCCCATGTGAGCAAGAAATCCATTATACAATAAATTTAGGTTTTAATTTTTACTCAAACACAGATTCTCAAAGGCTTTCATTAGTTCAGCGGAAGCAAGTGATTAAGAAAAGGTTAAGAGACATGTTTCTCACAGATATGATTATGTACAGTAGTCAATTGTTTGAGGATGAGAAGTTGGAGGAGAATACAAGAAAGATTGATGGAGAGAGAGACTATGTGTATGTAAAATAATTTCTCTTTTGCATCCTCTCCCCATTCTCAATTTGGTACTTCCTGTGGTGCCAGGTGGGCAAGCTAAAGCTGGCATTTACCAGGGAAATGTAAAACAGCATGAAATGTTGCTCCATACCAGCTTGGCTGGATACAGAGGCTTTGGAAAATAGGAGCATGCTGGGAAGATACTCGGCATTCATACGCTTCAGACACCCACATGATGAAGAACCAGGAAAAGCCCGGGAAAAGGTCACGCATTTCAACCGCTGACTATTGTTTAGATCTGCAAGATTACAAAGCCAAAATGTTATTCCATTAAAATGCATGATATTTGCTGTCAGAGGGGAAAAAAGACATAATTCTCTGCAGTCTTTTATCAGACTCAGTCTAAGTCAGCGGTGAGAATCACTGTCGAATGAGGACAGGCGGTTTTATCTAGAACCCACAGAGAAATATTGAAGTTGTGCTGATAACTAATAATATCATGAACAGCTCACACGCTCACCTACACATTCAATATCAAGATATCTGCTACACACGAGACAACCATAGGAGTCATAAATCTTTTATCCCTTTTTCTTATTCATGTCGAATTACTTTTTTGATCACAGTAGACACACTAATGCTTTTCCAGAGCTTGCTGCAGCTTCTGTTGGCCACAAATCCCTTTACAGAGTCTCCTGGATTTGCCTGTTTTCCTTTTGCTGGTTGAATGATAGATGGGTATAGATTTTTATGGTTGTAGAGTGATACAATGTCAGTCACAAGGATGTCACTGATTTTACAATGTTGCTAACAGACACATGCTAATCGGATGCTAAAGTAAGGACCAAGGAGCGAAGATGTTTGAAAGGCAATAATCTCATACTCATATTCGTCTCCTTCAAAGATGTATTGAGTCACAAGGTGACCCAAATGAAATTTTTTATTGCTCAGAAGTTGCTCTTTTATATCTCAGGAGACTTAATAGAATTCTCATTGTTGTTTCTCGTAGGTAACAATTTTGTCCTGGATGTTTCCTATAAAATCCCACATAAAAGTACACAGATTAGACCATTTTTACATACAGTAAGAGTAAAATATCATATGTAATTTTTTTTGTGTGTGTGTGTGTCCTCAGAGTGCCCTCATACATAAGCGTGTTTTGGTGAAATTTGGTGAAAATATCTCATTTCGTTTAAAAGTTATAGACACATACAGGTATATACTGTGTATATATATATATATATATATATATATATATATATATATATATATATATATATATATATATATATATATATATATATATATATATATATATATATATATATATATATATATTTTTTTTTTTTTTTTTTTTTTTTTTTTTTTTGCCACTTACTATAATTTTTTTCCACATTTGGCCATTAGCATATTGGCAATGACCTATGTTTTCGATTTTCCTGGGGTGGTTTTATCTCAATCAGACTAACGGTTTCGAATATATTCTCAAAAGTTGTTTAAACGCTAAATCACAACTTTGCACAAACCATAAACCGAAACCTAGCATGTATGGTATCGTTGGACTCTGCAAGGATTTAGGAATCTAAGAAGATGACTCAAGTGAAAATAAGTAAACCAAATCCAAAATTATAAGTATGTGAGTATTTGATTTTACCACTAGGTGGCACCGGCTCGAAACTTTTCAGGCTTCTTCACGATCGTGCCGATGACCGATACCAAGTTTCGTAACGCAAAATTCAAAATGGCCGACTCCCAAAATGGCCAATATATACACTTAAAGGTCCCGTATTATGCAAAATTAACTTTGGACATAAATGTGTGTTGGCAGTGTGTGTACACAACGCCCCAAGAGTGATAAAAATTCACTCATTCCTTTTTTATTAATCCCCATAAATCATCAGCAGTGTCTCTCAACGACCTGTTTTCAGAATGCTGTTTTAGTGACGTCAATAAAACAGGCCCCGCCCACAAGCGTTGACAGACATTGCCGTTCTAACATAGCCCTGCCCTGATCGAGTTCACAGCTGCTGCACTGACGAGAATGTCTCCCAAGCATTATAGGTGTTGTGTGGCTGGATGTATTAATCCACATAGCTCTCTCTATTTACTCCTGAAATCTGAGGCAGCCAAGACGAGGTGGAATTATTTTGTTTTTAAAGAAAATGCTCCCTCAACTCTACCGAAATTCGTTTATTTACTTGCGCACTTCTTATAACTTACTGTGTTTACTCAGCTCTTACAGTGATTTTCTGAAGTAAAACTGACGCTTCATGTTTTGTGTGATGTACAATTAACTTTATTAAACTCATCAGTATATTTTTGATCATCATTCAGACCTGGTCCGAAACAGCAGACTTGTAGGCTATTAATAATGGATACATACAAGCAGATGACAAATATGTTTTAACCGTAATTAAACTAGCAAACTATACCTGTTCCATCTCTATACAGCACTAACTCTGTAGGCATTATTGTCCGACTCGAAATGAACACCGTTACTGAGAGTTTCTGATATTATCATCATTCTGTGAGATGAAATTGTTCTGAGAGACTGTGCGCGAGCTCATGAAGCTCCGCCCCCTGTGCCATCCAGCAGCAGCTTATTTGCATTTAAAGGGCACACACTAAAGCAGGGCGTTTTTCTGAGCCCCAAAAAATGACAATTTAAACATGCTGTAAAAAATGATCTGTTGGGTATTTTGCGCTAAAACTTCACACACACGCTCTGGGAACATCAGTGACTTGTTTGACATCTTGTGAAAAGGGGCATAATACGGGACCTTTAAACTATATACTTCAATATATATATATATATATATATATATATATATATATATATATATATATATATATATATATAGTATTATAAATATAATAATTTTATTGCACCTGACTACATTAAGTTGCACCATCAAAGTATGTGTTTACCGTTTAGATTATGCAGGGGAATAAGATAATTGATTTTAGCCACTGACCTCTTGGCAAATCTCAGCACAGACTCAGAGTGAGACTTTGTTGAAACAAAAATCTCAATCATTGCTGTATAGGTATTTAAGAGATCTCATCTTTGATATTTATTTCCTACAGTGATTTGTGTCTTTCTCAACAGTGTCATTCATAGACTCTTCCTTCTTCAGCTGTAGGAATCCAAACGATTAATCATGCAATGTCACTTAGAGGTTAACCACTGAAGCCCTGCTGCTTTATCTATCTGCTTTTATCCATTCACCAATTGAGGAACAAAATGCTCAACAACCAACTCCAAAACGTTCAAATACGGGACACAACAAAAATCCATTGAAAAGGAACATACATTCAATAAATGATGCACGTCACTAAGTGTTTGTGTATCTGCATTTGTCTTGTTAAAGGACATTCCTCTCAAAATGAGTAAATTGTTCTCAGTCCAAACTGCACTGAGCTCGGTAAAGGCACTTTGGAGGGGAAAAAAGTTCAAAGATAAAAAGCATAACAATTGATAAATGTAAATCTTGAATTTAAAGGTCCCATGACATGCTACTTTTTGTAGGCTTTAATATAGGCCTTAGTGGTCCCTAGTACTGTATCTGAAATCTCTTTCCAAAAATTCAGTCTCAGTGCAGAATTATAGCCACTATAAGCCAGTCCCAGAATGAGCTTCCTTCAGACGGGCCGTTTCGGTGTCTGTAGCTTTAAATGTTAATGAGGAGGAGAAAGGCGGCGTAAGGTGGAGGGTGGGTGTGGCCTTGACCATCTGCGGCAAAGGTAGACCATGCATGTTTACATTGGATATTGCAATGGCACGGAGACACGCAGTCGTTCAAGCATTTCAGTTTGACCCAGAATCTGATCCGGATGGAGAAACAACGGATGAAGAAGTTATGCAACTCAGCGGCTCCAGCAGGACGTTTCCGAATGGTTAGTTTAAAATATTATGTCTGGACTTTATTCGGATGGTTTAGTTATTATCATGTAGCTACTGTAACGCTAACCTACTGTTGCCTTTCACGAGAGATCTGTAACATCTGTAATTTATCTTATTACAATTACATCAAGCTCTGCGATCTTGAAATGTGGATATCGCGCACGCCGTATAACCAACAGGAAAACGCTATCCAAATAACAAAGAAGTGTACAACACTCGCGTTACAGTGTATGTATTCACACACACTTGATGCTATCTAACATTACATTAGCGCAAGTAACTGCATAGCTAATGTTACAGCCACATTCTACGTGTAACAAGCTAGGTAACCATAAACAGTAAAGCAACAACTTGTATTATTAGTTGACTTACTTGTCAGAGGTGTGTAACGTTAGCTGAGCCAAAGAGAGTTGGTACTGATCCAGACTTTAGTTTCAGACGTTCAGCAAGCCCAGCTCTGTATTAACCCCTCGGTGTTCATTTGTAACTTACATCCAATTATTGAGCAATTATTATGCTTCGCTCGCTCAAAAGCCATTATATCTCTCGTGGACAAACTAAAATCGCGCACGCGCGTTCCTACTTCCTAGCTCATTTTCTCATGGGCGGAAAATATTCTCTGGGCGGGCAAAGCAGAGACAGGGGAGGTAACATTCCTCCTTATAACGTCACAAGGAGGAGATTCAAGATCATCGCGATTGAGCGTCCATTTTCTCAAAGTCAGAGAAAGATATCAAAAGCTCGATTTACACCGATTAAAATTTCTAGAAACTTGGGGACCATATACAGGCTAGGGGAAGTCATATTAATGTTAAAAAACCCCAGAAAGTGAAAATTTCATGTCATGGGACCTTTAAGCTAGATTTCCTCCATTGAAAATGAGTGAGAAAAGACAAAACAGTGCAAAACAGTTAATCTGAGATGATTTGTTAAGAGTAAGATAAGCAATATTAGTAATTTAAAATGACTTTCATAAAAAGCTCTCTGAGCAGTAGGTGCTTTGCTATTAGTATGAAACATTACATGCTTCATTTAGGATGTCGTGCAACATTGCATAGAGCCTGTGAAAGCTCATACTGAGAGTGCGTACTTTTGAGAATATGGTCTTTTAAGCATCATCAACTGCACACATTTTTGAGCGAACTATCCTTTTAAACCTGACTTTGAGCTGTGCTGTTGATTCTTTATAACCCAGTTAACTACATCTATTTGTGTACACACTACACACACCCTTAAAAAACAAATTTTCACTCTATTCTAAGGGTCAGAAATAATGGTTCAGTTTGAAAAAGCTGAATCATCACTAGAAAATGTGTATGAGCTTCACAATATCAAGAACATGCTCTCATAAATCATTGTAAGGACGTAGAAAAAAATACAATAGCTGAATTTCGAGGGGTTGCATGAGTGAATCTGAGCAGTGTATTCAGTCTCTGGAAAATATGCCCACTTCACTCAGAGATGGGATTCCTACCCCCTGCTGAATGTCATCTATAACACACAGACTTCCACACATTCATCATTCACCACTAAGCATGTGTGTGTATGTATGTGACAAGGAAGAATTGTGTCCATATAACCTCACACAGAGAGGTGGTATGACCAGCTGCTTGAACTGTCAGTGAAGGGCTATTGGCTACCTTTCATAAATGACGAATAGAGTTATATAGACAAAAGTTCTATAGGCTTTTGTCAATCAAAAATTGACGGATAGTTCACCCAAACATTATGTCATCAAGTACTCACTCAAATGTCGTTCCAAACCTGTATGATTTTCTTCTGCAGAACACAAAGGTAACCAAACGGTTTTGGTGACTATTGAAAAAACACTGAGACATTTCTCAAAATTTCTTCTTCTGTGTTCCAAATTTTTGGGTGAACTATCCCTTTAAGAAATATAAGATACACGTATAGACATTACTACTGAAAGGAAGTAATTGTTGAGTATGAAGTACTATTAACATACTATGGAAGCTTGTTGCGATCACATAATAATAAAAATAATTCAGAAAATGAAATAGTAGCAATTTTTTTTTGAGTTTCAGGCAATTCACTTCTTTCTCAGAATTTTCAGTTCATATCTTGCAATTTGTACTTTATAACTCACAAGTGCAAGTTCATATCTTATAAACTCTCAATTGTGAGATATAAATTTCATATTTGTGAAAAAAAAAAGGTCAGAATTGTAAAATAAAAAGTCGCAATTACCATTTATATATTTTTATTCCATGGCAGAAACAAGCTTGCATAACATAGAATATAAAGTCAGGTACACAGTATATGTGATATTGTCCATTATTTTAGGTTTGAAATACATTTTTAGTTTTATTTATTGAATGAAAAAGGAAAGTAAGAAGGAAAAAAGGAATAATGAGCTGCTTTATTGACGACTTTCCGCATTTAAAGGGGAACTATGCAGGTTTTTTAGCTTAATTTACAGCTTCGGAGTAATTGGAATGGTTATATGACTTTTTTCGGGTTGAATTGTGGTCTTCTCGCACCCCCCTAACGCCTGTGAGCGGAAAAACCACCCTTGCAACTTTGGGCCGGTGGGCCAAGTATCGCGTGATATCAGGTCTCACGATGTAACGAATTGCTTTACGGCACTGCACACATACACTATCTAAACATTTATATGCTAGCCTTCTGTGTACCATACATACCTCAGTGGACATGGCTCCGTGCGTTCGCCGGCTTCTTTAAAAACAAATGCACATGACCAGAGGGAGAAGATGGGAGGGGGGTGAGTCGCCAACGAGTTTTGACGACAGTGTTGTCAAATATATATTCCGAAGCTGTAGGGGGAGCTCTATAGAGAAACCCCAGAGCAAAAAGCGAGAAAACAGCGAAGAAATTGCCAAAACTGCATAGCGCTGAAACACTGTTTGGGTGTTGACATGAGATAATACATTTCACTGTATCTGTATCTTACAACATACCGTCTGATGTTCATTCATGTTGTTTTTTAACTGCTTGTGCCTCTTGGTCTGATATTTAATCATTTAATGCTGTTAATTTTAAAGTGTGGCTTAAGTGTCTAAATATTTTGTGAGGTCACTTCGAATTAAATGTAAATTACTCCACCAAACACGCACACAAACAGATCCAAACAAACCGTCTCAGAGCAATTCCCTTGCCATATTAGTTACACATTGTTATTTTGCAAACCCTCAGAAGAACTCTGTTTGCTCTCCAGCCATGAGTCAGCCAGAGACAGCCACAAAGAGGCCGGTGAGACACACAACTGACACCAGATCTCGGGGTGGAGGTCTGTGCCCGTCAGCTGTAGGGAACTGGCCACATCCTCCCTTTGTCCCTGAAAGAACAGTGGTATTCTGTATACTGTGAACTCACAATAGAGGAGCACCTAAATCTGGACGGGTGTGACGGCGTGCCTGGTCAGGGCTTCAGCTGCCTACGCACAAAAATACTGCATGGCACAAAGGATCCTTTTTTGGCTCTTCTATCCAAACACACCCACAGACAAACGCTGCAAAAATGTTATGTTTTTGGATTCAGTATGTTTTTTCTTGTTTTCTGTATAACAAATCTAGTCCTAGATCAAGATACATTTAGTCAATTTTTATTATTTAAATGATTTGCCCAAAAATATGGAATATACACACATACACACACATACATATATACATACATATATATATATATATACATACACACATATACATATATACATATACACACATATAAATATACACATACATATATACACACATACATACATATATACACACATACATACATACATACATACACATATATATATATATGTGTGTGTGTGTGTGTGTGTGTGTGTGTGTGTGTGTGTGTGTGTGTGTGTGTGTGTGTGTGTGTGTGTGTGTGTGTGTGTGTGTGTGTGTGTGTGTGTGTGTGTGTGTGTGCAATTGCAAGTTGCAATATTATTATTTTTTTACTGGACAACAAGACAAAAAAAAAAAAAAAATACACATTTTTCTTTGTTCTTTACGTGCTCTCCATTTAAAGTTAAGTCCCAAGCTACACAGTGTTCATTGCAAACAGCTGCTGTTCTCTAATTCTAACAGAACAATAATCAAATCTTGGATGGGTAATTAAGAAGAGGCTTGCTGCAAGACGATTACGAGGCAGTTGGGCTCTTGAGGAGACAACACTTTAGCTGCTCTACCGAGGCATGATTTATTTGCGATCATATGTTTGAGTACCTTCAAAATCTTGAGATGATCTATTCTACATCAATGCCTGTGTACACTGAACCTGGCAGGTTCAAAGAAAGATTTGTCAAATGAAGCTTTGACAAAAAAATTTACTTTGCCAAAAAATAAAAAATAAATAAATAAATAATTCTTCCAGCATTTGATCTTAATGAGATATGAGATCATAGTGATATGTGAAACAATATCTATATATATAAAAAAAATGTAATGATCATGCACTTTATTTTATTCCATCTTGTAGCATTCGGAGGTCATTTGAAGATACAGTGGTCTGAGCCAGTCAATGATGTTAAACATCACAACACAGAGTAAAATATTTAGTGGGTGGCTGCGAATAGTAGCCTTATCAAAGCAGACATGTATACACTTCTATGACGGGAGGAAAAGCAAGAGAAGGAGAAACCGCAAATAAATACGGACAGACATGCAGAGCAAACGAAAGGGAAGTGTAAAGGAAATCTTTCAGGATGTATGCGCTTCAGATTAATGACATTAGTCAGAGTACAGAGCAGGGGGAGGAGGGGTATACATGATTGGATTTGGCTCTAATAAAAACGAGAAAGGAGTAGAGAGAGAGAGGAAAAAGAGCGATGGAGACCGCAGGGGTCATGCCTGCCAGCATGTGGCCGTGTGGAGGGGGTAGAGTCAGAGGGTTTGTGGGCACCACAACGCTGCTTTGATTAACATCATGTTCACGTCACATTAACATACACTGTAATCCACCCATGGAAATAAACTCTCCTTTTCAACTTCATCCCCTGTTTTAGTCTGAACAAGGGAAACAAAGGAGAAAATTGAGTCGAATCAACTTAATTGCATAATTAAACAATCAATGTATTCTCCTTCTAAGACAAAGAAACAACAACAGTTAAGGAGGACCTATTATGCCCTTTCACAAAGTCTTGATTTTGTTATTGGGGTCTACTAGAAGAGGTTTTCATGCTTGAATGTTGAAAAAAAAAATTCAAATATTTATATTGCAGCACTTATCTTCCCAGTCTGTCAGTAATGCTCTGTTTAGTCCCTGTCTCTATGAAGCCCCTCCTTCCAAAAAGCGCAATGTGCTCTGATTGGTCGGCTGGATCAGTGTGTTGTGATTGGTCAACGGCTTTGAGCGTGTTTCGGAAATGCCACACCTCTTACCATAACCGCGTTAAATACGACAGGAAAATACAGTATCTCTTCAACATAGGGACAACACACTACTAACGCAACTCAACCAGGCCACGCCTCGTTTATTTTGTGTATGCCTCGGGCGGGAGTGTGTAAGTGTATGAAAACATCCTGCAAAGTTTTAAATCTGAAAGTATACTGTATATAAAGTTATTGTATTTCAAAAGTAAGAGTCGACTCTGAGTCAATGAAATGAATCATTTTTCAAACGAGTCAAAGGTCATAAGAAACATTAGCATATTGTCCGCCCACTTATTGCACGTGCAGACACAAGGGAAAACTTGAACCTCAAACACTGCAGCTGATTCCTGTGGATACTGGACAGCATCATGTTGAGAAGACGCTGTGCTCTACAATGTGATGGTAAAGCCAGTTTTTTTTTCACTGCCCAAGGAGCAGCATGTGGAGAATCAGTGGTTAAAATTCATCTTTACCACAATACCACAGCAGTATAATCCTAAACTTTTGCTGTGTTCCCTTTATTTCACTGACGACTGCTTCTCAAATCTCTGAGTTCAATGCAGGATTCGCAAACCGCTTGCTCTTGAAAGATGGTGTTCAAAATACTTAGTTTTGAGTTTTATATGGTGTAGGTCTCCTGCTAACTGGTTAACTCACATTATTACTGTCTTACTGAAATACTTCTGCTAATCAGTTGTGGGCCACTATTACCTAAAACTGTCTATTAATGCAGACTGTCTGTCGTTCTCACGACTTTGAGGAAAGATTAAGCATGGAGCAAGATTTGTTTTACCAACGTTTATGTTACATCAGTCATTCATGCTAGAGCTCGGCTAATGCACTGTTATTAATACAGTTTCCACATGTTCATCGCAATAAATTAGAAAAATACTCTGTAAATAAATTAGTACAAGTAAAATAATCGTTTTGTTGATGGACATGCACTTGTTAATGCTGATGATGAGGAATTACAGTTGCAACATCTCATAATTTACCTCGAACTGAGTTGCGTATCATTGAGAAACGTCCTGCTCGAGTCGTCCTTGCGATGGAGGTTCGGGTTGAATAACTAGTTCTTCCAGTGTTTCATCATCGAATTCGCGCTCGGATTGATATGGTAAAATCGACGTCATTGTTCATTACTGTGTTTAGTTTATGGTGTAGGAAGCCTCAGGACAGCTGACGTTGTTATGACAATGGGCGATTTTGTTTTTGACGCGCGCTGTACGCGGTAAACCAATCACAACAGACTGAGCTGCCTGGCCAATCAGAGCAGAGTAGCTCGCGGAAAGGCGGGATTTAGAGAGATTGATTCATCTGACGAGTCGTTTGAGAATCACTGAAAATGTGGTGATGTGCAAATGTATATTATGAGAAAATGAAACAGTTTTTTGACCTTTGATACATGTAAACATGTTGTAGGAGACTAGACAACAACATTAGGAAACTTTAAAATAGCATAATAGGGGCACTTTAAATGAGGAATATTGTGATGTGTTCATTCCTGGAAAATACAATTCAGAAACAGTGCTTACTAATATAGAGAATAACTCCGTTTGGAGACAAAAAAAAAAAAAAAAAAAACTAAAAGAGTAAAACATATGCCCTTCCTAACTGAGGAAGTTCTTGTCCAGGCCCTTGTCATTTCTAGACTGCAATACTCTTCTGGCTGGACTTCCATCGTGTGCAATCAAACCTCTACAATCCAGAAAGCAGCAGGAAGACCAGTCTTCACACCACGGGTTCTGCACCCTCCCACCTCCACCTGCTTTTATGAGTCTACATCCACTCCAGAAGCCTGAGGTCGGTAAGTGAGCAACGCCTTGTGTTACCCTCACTGAGAGGCACAAAATCAATTTCCAGAACATTTTCGTTAACTGTTCCTTGGTGATGGAATCTTCCCAACCCTATCCGGAACGCAGAGTCTCTGACGATATATTCAAGAAACAGCTCAAAACTCATCTCTTCTGTCAGCACAGAAAATGACGATGAATTGCTTGTATTCCTCATTTGTAAGTCGCTTTGGATAAAAGCATCTGCTAAATGAATAAATGTAAATGTAAAAAAAAGAATAATAGGTCGTCTTTAATTCCGGGCCTTGTTCTCTTTGGCTGTGGCAAATTCATTAGTCCTGAGTTTATTGTTTGGAATGCGGATTTGTGTTGGGCAAATACTAATATTGCAATAGTATTTTGCTGTATGTGTGTGTGTATTGTAGGCTATTAAGTCTGCAGCACACACAGTTGGTATGTGGGAAAGACACCAGGTTCAAACACAGTTCTGCAGAGCCCTCAGAGGCTATTCAAGGTGTCTGAGCTTAAGATCACACCGCTGGAGATCAGCACACACTCGCCTGCTTAATTCAGCTTAATTTGCAGGCTAAAGCAAAACTTTGTCTGGCTGCAAGTGAACATTTAATTTGAAACCTGAGGTTTCAGCCTTGATTCTTTGGCAAGGACATTGTAACAAGGACATTAAGTTACTCACCTTGTTGACGTTTCTTTCTTCTATGGAGCACAAAAGAAGAAATGATGTGTAGAATTTCTCAGTCATTGACAAGACAAAGACAAAAAGTGTCAATTTCTCTAAATATTTTCTTTTGTGTACCGCATAAGTCAAACAGTTTTGTGATGACATAAGGATGAATAATTACATTTTTGTGTGAGCTATCCCAAGATCATAAAGATTCAAGACAACTGATTACATTTATGTGACTTAAAGTGGATTCAATACATTTTATTATTTCTGTGGCCCTAGAGAATCAAACCTATGACTTTTGTGTCGCCATGCTTTAGCCATTGCGCTACATGTTTAGCTCCATCTGGAACTGCATGTGTTTATGTTTGGGAGTACATACATTTGGATGTATGTTATAGTGAAAAATGACAGTGAAATTACTGTAGTAGGTTGCTGATTTCTATTGTTCATTATGGTGACGATGTTGATGGCAATTATGACATCAAATTTGACAGTGATGATGATGGTGGCAGTAATGAGAATGACTTAGGCAGTGATGATGATGTTAATGACAATTTTACAAAAAGCAGCTGTGTTCTGTGATGATTAATAAATCAGACAAATCTTAAGATGGATTACTTTTATAGAAGTGTTATAGCTAGGATAGTGAGTGAAAGTGTGCTTGTCATGCCAGTATATTTGGCTATTTTCTATTGCAGAAACATTAGAATTTAAAACAGAAACTAAATTTAAAAAAAATTTCCTCTGATTTAAAACATTTTACCTTGATTTCAAATCTTTTCTATTATCACCAGAATAAAGCTATTTTCTCAGATGAGTAGCAAGATTAGAATCCAATAAAATATGTTCGACAGACAATGAGCTCTGATGTACATATGGGAGGGTTTTAGTAAGATCAGCTCAAAAAGGAAAGAGGAGCAAAGACAAGCAAGCATAAAAACATGGACAGGGAGAACTGGGAACAGTGGAGAGATAAGGCTGCCAGCGGATTATTGTTTGAACATATTGGAGAGGATTTAGTGAAATTAGGGAAGCAGAATAGATAAATAGTGTGCTAAAGAACAGCACATGTTGGAACTCAACCTCTCATTTAGGCAAGCAGTAATGGTGCGGATGTGAAGGGCCAGCAAAGATCTGCGGGTAGATTCACGAAACACTCTTAAGAATAAAATTAAGATTTTTCTTAACTGCTATTTTCTAAATTAAAGGGGCTATAATTTAAGAATTTTCATTTATTAATGGCTTTTTATTGCCAATGTGTCAACAGCTTGTAACAAAAATTAGAAAACGAAACCTTCCCTGACTTCCTAGGTTGTCTATGAAAGCCTGTAGACTGATTTTTATGTGAAGGACTCTGGACATTTTTTTTTTTCGGGAATCCGGCCCCAGCATGGTGATATCGACAGCTGGCAGGAGTGTTACAACTTATAAAAGGTCACTTTATTGTGGAAATGTGTTTTTATTAATACTTTAAAGATAAATCAAACTCCTTCAGTTGTTTAAAGGTTAAAAAAAGATATACTTTTACTGAAGATTATAAAGGTCAAACAATAAACAAACAAACGTCTTAAGAAAATCTGGGATTCAAAATTGTATTTAAAAAAATAGTATTAAAGTTTTAGGTCTTGAAAAAAATAAACAAACAAAAGTTGTGACTTATTAAATTAGCACATTTGTGCTTAAAGTAATTCTGTCATTGCTGCATTTAATGCAGAAGCAACCATCTGGCCAAGTTCAATATGTCAAAGGCAACAGCCACCAAAGGGATTTAACTGTTGCCTTAATTGTAATGAACAGAAAAGAGAGAGGGAGAGAAAGAGAAAGACATGGCAAGAGATTATGTTTTTATAGGGATCTCTGGTCACTCTAAGCTGTTGATGCCCCAAAACTGACCTGCACTAACAACAAAGTGAAGAGAATGTAACAAACAATAACTTACAACCTCAAACCAAGCAAACCAATGTGATTATTTTCAGCTGTGCTAAGTCATGTTTGATAGACATTAGACAGAAGCAGAACAAGCGCGAGAGTCACACACCAGCTAAATATAAAGTCAGCATGAAATGAAAATTCATGTATTCAACTATTTTCTAAATGCATGTTATTGATCTTATTGTGAGTAGTTCATCCATAGATGTTGTTAATTTCTATCTTCCATTGAAATGACTGACCAGTCATTATTTATTGGCAGTAGCAAATCTCTGTTCTTGCTCTGCAGCAGCAGTAATCAACAGCAGCAGTAATTTCAGCGACAGCGTAGCAGATCTATTCTGCCAAGACTAAATACATTAACAGTGTCATAATCATTGCCATGCTCAACTCTTCCAAGAGTTGTCATGATAAAAATAATTTATAATAAACACTGTCTGCAATATTCCATAAAAACTAGAATTGTCCATTTTGATGTCATGGTTACTTTAAAGTGTGGTTCTAAAGAGGATGGATTAAAGGGATGCTCCACTTTTTTGGAAATAGGCTCATTTTACAGGGAGAGAAATGAATTCAAACTGTGTTTCGAACCAAATAATCAATGTGAAAACAGCCTAAAGGCCTGTTCACACCGGGCCGAATTTCGCGCGCGATATTCACCGACGTTTAACGCCTCGTGACTAAACAAAGGGCGCCAATGTGAGTGTTACATTTTAAACAGTTGAGTTTTACCGTTTTCTAATCCATTCAGCCGATCTCCGGGTCTGGCGGTACCACTTTTAGCATAGCTTAGCATAGATCATTGAATCGGACAAGACCATTAGCATCTCTCTCAAAAAAATGACCAAAGAGTTTCGATATTTTTCCTATTTAAAACTTGACTCTTCAGTAGTTACATCGTGTACTAAGACCGACGGAAAATGAAAAGTTGCGATTTTCTAGGCTGATATGGCTAAGAACTACTCTCATTCCTGCGTAATAATCAAGAAACATTGGTGCCGTACCATGGGTCCAGCAGGCGTAATGATATGATGCTCCGTCTGAAAATAGTCCCCAGCTCAGTAACTTCCAACGTGACCTGGACTAAGTTTGTCTGGAAAATCGCAACTTTACATTTTTCGTCGGCCTTAGTACACGATGTAACTACAGAAGAGTCAAGTTTTAAATAGGAAAAATATCGAAACTCTTTGGTCATTTTTTTGAGAGAGATGCTAATGGTCTTGTCCGATTCAATGATCTATGCTAAGCTATGCTAAAAGTGGTACCGCCAGAAACGGAGTTCGGCTGAATGGATTCGAAAACGGTAAAACTCTGGGGGAGTTGTAAAATGAGCCTATTTCCAAAAAAAGTGGAGTATCCACTTAAGTTAAAGTATAAGCAAAAAGCAAGATTCCATTACTCGCACTAATATTAGTAGAGTTTGTCCGTTTATGTGTGTGCGCATTCAAAAATGTAAGAGTCATGAAAGCTTAGTAAAGATTACAGCGTGTGTGCACTAGATAGGAATCAAATACAAAGGATTGAAGTGGATTGAAATGTAGCTGCATTTGGTGAAAATTTTTAGACAACAGGATGACTGGAGTGTATGTCAGTTTTTTTATCCACATAGATGGGCAAGATTTGGATTAGAGAAGATAAATCTAGCGTTCACTGTAACATGCGACTGAAGATCTCAAAGATCAGTGTGTGAGGCTGGTGGGCTCCATCTGTATGTTTGGTATGAAGTGATTAGAATGACCTTTGGTGGTCCGATTCATTTCCTGTAGGTCTGCATGTCACTGTTAAGCAAGGGTTGGCTTACGCTTGTCGTCTCTTGGTAATATTACACCAGATATAACAGTACATTCCGGCTCAAACCAGCCTACATTGTCTATATTAGAGATGTGATGTACAGCACATAGTAATCGCATTTAATTGGAAACTGGACCATTGGGATACAATCAATTGACCTTTAAGGTTATTATAGTGTCCTTAGTTCTTCCTATATTTATGATATTAACCAACACAGTCAACTGGTGTATGATCCCATAATGCAGGTTTGTTTATGATGGTAAAATAAATTAATGAACTAACAAAGAGCAATACATTTGCAGTATTCATTCATTTTTGTTAAATGTCAATAATAATAAAACATATTATGGAAAAAACCCTAAACCTAAAATGACCTATATACAATAAACAATTAATGAAACATGTATTTAATGATAGCTCCTCCATTCACTTTTTCCCAAAATAAATAAATTAATGAATTAATTAAACAAAATGTATAATAAAAACAAACACAAGAAAACATTCACAAACAAGAAGAAAGAAAGAAACATATCAAGTTGTACAAATTAACATTAACCAACATTATTGTTCAAAAGTTTGGGGTCAGTAAGATCTTTTTTAATGTTTTTGAAAAAAGTCTCTTATGCTCTTATTATCATATTTAATCAAAAATACACTAAATGAAGTAATATTGTGAAATATTTTTACAATTTAAAAGAACTGTTTTCTATTTTCATATATTTTAAAATGGCATTTATTTCTGTGATGGCAAAGTTGAATTTTCCGCATCATTACTCTAGTCTTCAGTGTCACATGATCCTTCAGAAATCATTCTAATATGCTGATTTGAATTTTTATTTTTTTTATTTTATTTTTTTTACAGAACCTAAACTTTTGAATGATTGTGTATATTAATAAATTCTGTAAAAGCTTGTTCATTGTTGTTCATGATAGTAAAATTAGCCATCACACAGTATGTGTGTATTTCCAAGTGCTTCAAACGTGGCTCATCAGATTGAAATTTATATTCTGGACTATTCATTTTGTAAATATATTTTTGGTGGAATACAATACATTTCAAGTTCACCTTCTAAAGCACACCCAACCATCACACGTATCTGCTTTTCTCAAGAACATCATATAAAGAAGAAAAACAAGAACATCAGGGGCTGACCTTAAACACAGGCGAAGTAATTGAGTAAGGAATTGAGACCATTACTACTAACTGGAGCTCAGAAGCGTGGATAAGACCCTTACTCCCATTACTTTGGCACATTTAACCCATTTGTTAAGTGCTCAACTGTGTTCACCTAAGTCAAACACAATAAGGATCCAAGAGATGGTGGTGCAGAATCATATCTAAAGTTATAAATATAATATATCAAATAATATCACTTTCATCTAGCTTCTTTCACCCTGTGTTAAGCCAGCCAACAGTATTATGTGAACTCAACCACAGCACTTTCTCCACAGCTTATTTTAAATCAGTGCCCAAAGAAGGTCACTTAGAGGTCTTCTTGCCATTTCAAGTGAAAAACAATCCATAAGGATTATTACTCGAAACAAAACTAACTTGCATTTGGCGTGAACCAGAGTCCACTTGATTTTAGAGTTTGGTTTGTTTTGGTCAAACTCAGGTTTGGACCAGCAAACCACATCTTGAGTGCATGAAAAGATGGTCTGGGGTATGACTTTTTGGTTTAGTTGATACAGAAAAAAAACATCATAAATTGTGAAAGTGAACTGCTGTTAATGACACATTGAAAGTCCCATTCTGTGCATGTGAAGTTTTAGTGGTCAATGTAAACCGACAAAAGCTGGCATCATATCATTACAGTACCTAATTGCAGCGATAAACGGCTAAACGGCCACAACGCTAAAACTTATCCTGAACTAAAATGGATTGAGGATACTACAAATGAATGGGTATAGATGGCTAAAATGTGTTCAAAATATTTAACAGCTTACCTTAATGCCTCATAGGTACTGTATATTGTTTAAATAAAGTTATACTCAAGATAATTGTTAATTTATTTCATTAAGTTAATGGACTCCAAGCACAATCGCTTCTGCGTTTTAGCCACAGTGGCCACTGCAGTGTATGGAAATTATTATTATTTTTTACATAATATGCTAACATTTTTGGTCACACTTTATATTAGGTGTCTTTAACTACTATGTAGGCTTGTTGCGATAGTCGGTGTTACCGGTGATACACGGTGTTTAACCCACCTACCGGTCATAGCACTTGACCACCGTCACCGTCCCCATCGTGTTGAAGTTTTAGCCTATAGTAATAAAGCACTTAATTCAGTTAGTGACTATGTGCCTTCTTAATTTAGCGTAAGCGGAACGAGCGCCGCAGTAAAGCAGCAGGTGTCCGATTTCATTTATCATTTGAGGAGAGTGAGGCGAGCTAACTGGCAAAGGATGGCGGAAGATCTGGTTTCAAAGAGAAATGCAAACGTGAGTTTAATTTTTATATTAGCTTTTTTTTTTGCACTTAAGTGTCCAGTGATTATTCGGGTAGGCTACCTTATTTAACGAAGTTTTTGATGTTCGTTCGTTTCATATTCGATGGTTGTGCGGTGTTTTTTTTTTTTGTTTTTTTTTAGCTGAAAAAGGCAGGCACTTTATTTAACGAATAGTGATTTTTTATATATAATTTCTTGTTTGATACTTGCACGATGTTTGCAGTGGTTCGTTTTGTTAATAAATGCACTTTAAAGGTGTTTCATAAGTGCTTTTGTTTAGTTTTTACATGGTGTGTTAAGTTATTATTCATTTTGCAATAAAGATGTGTGTAATACAAGCGAGTGTCTTATTGTTTTGTGTATTTTTATTAAGAATAAAATAAATTAACCCATGATTAATTCAAACAAATGCTACTGAATTGCCGCTAATTAAAGTGAAAGTAAATTGAGACGTGTGCACGTGCGCATTTTCGGCCACCCGAAATCCCCGACACGCAACCCCGGTGACACCGGGATTACCGTTTTTTTTACACGTCGATTAACCGGTGGAAAAAATCCGTCACCGCAACATCCCTACTACTATGCACTTACATAACATGTACTTATTGTTCATGTTGTATTGCAAAACACTTGTGCTGATGTGTTGCTTGTTTACAAATTGTACACTGATACTACAGTTTTCGCCAAAATGTACACTGCAAAAATAGATATGAGTGGACAAAGGGAGAGAAATGAATTCGAACTGTGTTTCGAACCAAATAATCAATGTGAAAACAGCCTAAAGGCCTGTTCACACCGGGACGAATTTCGCGCTCGATATTCACCGACGTTTAACGCCTCGTGACTAAACAAAGGGCGCCAATGTGAGTGTGCACACCGACGCGAAAAACGCCACGTGTAAAAGCGCCATTTTTTAAAAAACGCCTCGGGTTTGTTTTTTTGGTTTGACGCACTGCGTCAAAAACTATCCGACCAATGAGATTGGCGCTTTTGCTCACGTGTCTGGAGCTTCTGAAGTTACAGTAAAACACAACTTGGGGGCGCTCAAACACAAAACGGTCTTGCCGAGCACGTAACGGCGAAGAAGATATATGCCGAGTAGTGTCTAAACACTGCCGGGAAGAAATAAGACGAGGAAGATGCAAGGCAAGATGAATGTAGAGCTGCTGGTCTCGTTGGTGTCGGAACATAAAGAACTATGACAAACGCGACAGCGACTACAAAAATCTTGATTAAAGAGAACTGTTATGGAGTGGTATTAAGCGCCATCTAATGTCAGGGAATGAATTTGCATGTTCACTCGGCTCATCGTCAGCGAAAATCACTTGGGTGTGAACACAAAAAACGCGTTGAAAAACGCTGGCGAATAACGCGCGCCGATATTCGTCCTGATGTGTACGGCCCTTAAAACTGCACTTTTTGAGAGTGTATTTGAACAATAAACTAAGACCAAATGAGTTAAACTGGCATGGGGAGGGGCAGAGCATCCTTGATTAGCCTCTCTTTATAGTATGCTTTCAATCATCCGCTAATGACCGTAAAGCTAATCAAGATTCCTTCCTCCCTCCTCTCGTACCCTTGTACTCACGGCCCAAAGGTATAGAGCGTTTCCAGTGTAGGGCAGGGACACACTCAATAACAGCTCTACTTTATGCAAATGCATGCTAACCTACAATGGCTTCTGTGAGACAACACACGGGCAAATACACACACACACACTCTCCCAAATGCCCTGCAGCAATGCTAGCGCGCTGCTCAATATCAGGGCCAGTGTGTCAGCAAGGCGGCGTGAAGAAAAATCACACTCAACATTGCAGAAATCAATCACGCCAGCCCCGTGCTAAAAACGCTAACACTTTACCTGTTTAGCAGCCTCCAGGTCTGTTTTTCCAAAGAGCATACAGCGTGCCCTACCATATCCTTTTCAAAAAACCATGAAGTGGCTTAAAGGCCATATTGTGTGGCAGCCATTTAGCAGAACAAAACACACCATCAAGGAGAGAAAGTATAGCAGTTGTGGTTATATTTTGCAAATGCTAGTCAAACTTCCAAGCAGTTGATTAAAAGTAGATATCATGATAAGCTACATGGCATATGGAAATGAAACCATCTTTCCATTTGCAATCATGGCTAATAGTAGGGGTGAGCAGTATGAATGAAATCTTGCAGCCTTTCATGGCATAAGTAAAACAAAATTATGACATTTTATTTAATCAACCTTTCAATATTCAACTATTAAATCCTTCAAATATATATTACAGGTCAAAAGTGAGGAGTCAGTAAACATTCAATTGATCAAAACTGAAATTTAGGCATTAATAAGACAATGCTACAAAAGATTTCCATTTCAAATAAATGCTTTCTATTCATCTAAAACAGCAAAGCATGGTTTCCGCAAAAAAAGTATATATATATATATATGATTTATATATAAAAATAATATATATATATATACTTATTACTTTCCTTTCTTCTCTGGTGGCACCTTAGAATAAAGGAAAGGGAAAGGATGTATAGGTGATAGAGTGTGCAGAAAAAAGAGAGACTGAAAATGAGTGTGTCACTTACAATGTGCATTGTAAATTGCCCAACCGCTAGCTTAATAAACCTACTAGATAATGTCTTAATATAAATGTAAAACTGCAGATAAATTTGTGCGAGGTACTGTTATTTTAGTATCATTAAGATAGTTTTCATTCATATTTTGAATCCGTTTTATTTGAATATTTTAGTTAGTTTTAGCAATTTTGTTGTGTGTTTTTTGACATTTTAATAGTTTTTAATGTCTATATCTTCTTTTTATATATATATACACATAAAATGCTTGATTATAATGCAAAGCCATAAGATACTGCAATGTCATTGTCTGTCCTTAAATGACAAATCATAAGGTTAGTCCAAGTTAAGCAGCCAGTATATTGATGGTAGATGGACAGATATGGTAACAATTTGAGAGCATGATCGTGATATTACGCATCAGTGATGACGTTCTCACTGGCAGATTTGCACACATGGAGGGCACCTTGAACTCTGCGGTCATAAAATGACATGGCATCAATTTACAAAGGTTGGGAAAAGGGCTTCACTCCCACAGTAATCAGCTCATGTTCCAATCAATAGGTGGGAGTCCGCCTGCTGAATAATTCAGCACAAACGCTCTCTCAAATGAAGAGAGCAAAGAAGCAGTGAAAATGATATAAACCTCAGTACTACTATAATAGAGGACATTTAATTTAATGGTCAAACCATTAGATGAAACTTGCTTGAGCTCAAATCTATTTCAGAGGGCTTGTGGAATCTCGTTATTCATTGTGTTTCCTGAATTGATTAGTATGTGGGAACATTGCATACATCTGTATGTGTATTGCATACTGTGCGTGTGTGTGTACCATTAGAGTGCCCTTATTACGCTAATTTAAAGATTCCTAATTTTATATTGGAGGACTCCTACAATAGAAATACATGCATCACAGGTTCATTTTCTTATAATATACATTGCACATCACCTCCTTTCTCAAAGAGTCTGGAAACGGTTTGTTTGAAGATTCAGTGTCTCTAAACCCCAACTTTGCAAGAGCATACTCTGCTCTGATTGGTCAGCTGGCAACGGAAACGAAACACCCATTACCATATCTGAATTTCAGCTCCGGAGGCTTCCTCAGCACTTGATACATAGTGATGTGAACAGTAATGATGGCATCGTTTTTTTCTGTATCAATTCCCGTAGACAATTTATAAGACAATAGACAATATAAGCAGCACTCTTTCTTTCACCTGTGATGTGAATGTTTAGAAGCTAAAAACACAATATATACTATATAATATGGAGTATAAACAGATGCAAAAATAGAAATATCCCATTCCGTGGCATATGGCCTGGTATGGCGCCTGATACGGTGGTCGTATGGTTGAACAGCGCTGTGAGATGGTGCCATTTTTTTCACACCTCAGATGGGGCGAAGCAGTCACCTCTCTCTGGCAAACCCACGGGCATCATTTACACCGCCGAATGTGGGAAGAGGGGGAAGGTCTGTCATTCACAGAGTCACATGCACAAACCAAGACTATCACAATTAAACAAACCAAGCAAGTGTCACTACACAGGCACCGTGTAAACAACCGCTAATGAGCACCTTGCACAAGAACTTAAATAAATGCTAAACATAAATGTGTGAGAGCTTCACATGCAAAATATGCATTTAGAAAGGTATTAGCACCAACATTGGAATATGTGTATAATGAGTTGTTGGTCTGCATATTTTGGACCTGTATTAAGTCAGCATGCATGCGTGTGCACTACAAAGGAATTGCTAAAGCTGAAAACAGACCCATTGTCACTAGGGACTCTTTGATGCCTACATGCCTTATTCCCATTTATGCTAATAAGGCTAAACACAGCAGATGGGAGAACGGTGGCACCTTAGAAGAAAGGAAAGGGAAAGGATGTATAGGTGATAAAGAGTGTGCAGAAAAAAGAGAGACTGAAAATGAGTGTGTCACTTACACTGTGCATTGTAAATTGCCCAACCGCTAGCTTAATAAACCTACTAGATAATGTCTTAATATAAATGTAAAACTGCAGATAAATTTGTGCGAGGTACTGTTATTTTACTATCATTAAGATAGTTTTCATTCATATTTTGAATCCGTTTTATTTGAATATTTTAGTTAGTTTTAGCAATTTTGTTGTGTGTTTTTTGACATTTTAATAGTTTTTAATGTCTATATCTTCTTTTTCATTTTTATTTCAATTTATTTTTTTAGTTATTTTAGTAATTAAAGTTAAACTAAATTAAAATAAGAAATGTTGCTGAAATATAGCTGGAAAAAAATAACTGAAAAAAAAAACAGTTTGTTTTTTTATATTTTATTT